>NC_059075.1:117730679-117930133 GCF_020497125.1 Mauremys mutica
CGGGACCCACCACCAGCCACAACAGCCATTCTGTACTTAAGGTCAGCAATGCAGAAGTACAGACCATTCTCTCTTTAATGAAGGAAGTTGAGGTAAGATGGGTAAAATGTTTTTCTAAAGCTTTTACTAATATTACATTTCACCCAGCTATAGAGCAGCCCACAAGCCCTATAAAGTCTGATCATTTGTTTCAACTTCTACCAGTCAGGGAAAGGAAGCCTTATTGCCTGTGAACTGGATACACTGAAACTGAACACTGAGCCAAAAGCAGGGAAACAGAAGCAACAGAGCGCAGGCTACAGTTCATGGAGTAAAAGCACAGCACTGTACTAAAATTCAAAAATACACTATGGTGAAACAACATGAAGGATGAAAGTGAAAATGCAGAAGTCAGGGAAGTTCATAAGTTAAGGCTCTCCAGTAATATTAACACGGCTACAACAAACTGCAGCCTGTAAAGTAGCTGTGATTGTCTTGAAACACTTGAGTTTAATGGATTTGATGCAATATTAAGGTAGATTGAGAACAGCAAATTCAGTTGGACAGGAGTGTATAATAAAGGGTGGCCTTTTATCAAGATATGAGAATGTCACAAAGAGAAGGACCATTTCCCCTCAAATGAAAGAGAGCTTGAATCCTGTGGAAGGGTTTCCCGGGGACCAGGAGCAAAAACAGAAGGAAGCTGTGGGGTAAGTATTCCTTTCTCCTTCTCTAGGGCTGGAATGGGCTTCTCTAGGGCTGGAAGATCCAGTCTTTCCTCCACTACAACTGTGCAAATAACTGATTTTTTTGGTTTGGTGGCCGTTCTGAGAAATCAAAACAATTTATTAGGTCCAACAAAAGCACTTTTTTTATTTCAAGCTTTTTTCTTTTTAAACCTTTCAATTTTTTTATATAACATTAAAGGAAATTCCAAAAAAAGAAAATGAGAAGCTGAAATATTTAGTTTCAGAAATGCCAAAACAAGCCACTTCAGGTTTTCCTCACAATGTTTTTGTTTTTTTGTCTGACCAAAGCAATTCACCAAAATTAATTTGCAAACCTTTTTGGCCAACATGAATCTGCACTTTTGGTAGGAAAAAAAAGTTTTGAATGAAAAGCATTGCCCAGCTTCAACCTCCACTTGCAGACACAGAAGGGACCATTGCCTTTGTCCTGTTATAGGTTCTGCCCCACTCAGTCATTTTCTCACATACAAATACAGAAATCAGAGCAAATGATGTGTTCTCCTTTCAGGTTTTCATACAAGAAAAATCACAGCATACAAGAGAAATCTACAAGGGACCAGAGAGCTCTCTACTTGTGAATTCATTTTCTATCTGCACAGAAGACTCTGGCTTTCTTCGTAGAACCTAACTGACTATAATATGACATAGATCAATAAAAATACTATGCATTGTGGACTCACCTTGAGGCACTGAAGAAAACTTGTTTAGGGTGAATTTTTTAGAACTTCTTCATGCTAAAGTGGAGGAATGTTCTCAGCAGATTGCAGAGATCCGAGAGTACTTTTACATCCTATATATATGGGCTCTGCATTTCCTGTCTTCAAAATCAGTCATTATTACACTTAACCCTGCTGCTTCCCCAGTCAAAAAAAGTTCACCAGTAGGTTGCAAATATGTATCAATACTTTGAGGGTAAAATTCAATAGTGGAACATTGAATTTCTTGACTTTTGAACATTTTTTTTCCTTTTAAACCTACAAAGAAAACATTGCATTCAAAAGAAATGAACAACAACAAAATATTGTGCTTTATGGAAATGCAGAGGGTAGCACCCAGAAGGGTAACTGAACTGTTTCATCCCAGAGCAAACATCTTAATAATTACAGAACATGAGCCATCCCTGCACTGTAATTTACTCTGTATGTGAATGTATGCAGCATCCACACACACATACTTCATGCCACCTACTAAGCATCCTTCAATTGATCTTCCCTTGACAAGACATGATGCATCTTACACTGCTGATAAACACATTGATGGATGTGATATAACTAATTAGCTACAGTAACCCCCCCTCTCTCTCTCACACACACACACACACACACACTCGTGCGCGCCTCTGCAACTAACATCCCATCTACTGATGCTTCTCTAATGCCAGACACTGGAAACCATACAGCCATTTTAACCCTTTACTCTCCACAGTGTTGTGGTTCCCTAGTACTGTGGATATCTTAAATCCTTTCCAATTTATGGTTACGTTAATGTTTGATTAATTTCATTTTGTTCTGGGCTTGGGTTCATACACAAGTATTAAAGTATCTGATTATTCCATTTTTAAAAATAATCTTTGACCTTTCAGCACCAGAAATCCTCTACCTGGACCTACCAGCCTCCGTTGGCAGGCTGAGGATTATACCTACATACAGGGGTGGGCAGTTCAAGAGTCCCATTGCAGTGTGATTAACAGAAATTCTGTGTCTGTGCTGGGAATCCCTTTGTGCATGGCATGGAAGCAAGTTCCTCAGGGTGCAAACACATCCAGACTGGAGCACCCATAAGGACACTACTTGAAGAAGAACAGGAACTTCTGTCTATGATTCTTGGTTTCCTGAAGTGCTGCCAGCAGGACATGTGAGCAACTTGATCATAAACATGACACTGAGCCTGTGGGTTTCACTTCACTTCTCCACTTTCAGCTGCCATTTGTAATAGTTTATTCCCACCAGTTCTCTCTCACGCCAGGACAGGGAGTCTCAAGTTGCTTTATCTTGTCAAGCTTATTACAGCAATCATAATAATGGAACTGAGCCAATTCCAAAATTGACCACTCTTGAAACTGCTAATACACAAGACAAAAATGGTAACAAAAGAGTATATAGAAAATAGAAGGGGGGTGGAAATGATAAACTAGTGCAGGGGTCGGCAACCTTTCAGAAGTGGTGTGCCGAGTCTTCATTTAGTCACTCTGATTTAAGGTTTTGCATGCTAGTAATACATTTTAACCTTTTTCTATAAATCTATAATATATAACTAAACTATCGTTGTATGTAAAGTAAATAAGGTTTTTAAAATGTTTAAGAAGCTTCATTTAAAATTACATTAAAATGCAGAGCCCCCCGGTCTGGTGGCCAGGACCCGGGCAGTGTGAGTGCCACTGAAAAGCAGCTCACGTGCCGCCTTTGGCACTCCTGCCATAGGTTGCCTACCCCTGCACTAATGTAACCCTTTTGCCAGGTGGAGTAGGCAGCAACAAGGGCCAGGTTAAATATCCAGGGGTCTCTCTTAGCAATCCAATAAAGAGCTAGTTCGAGCCCCCAACTAGTAATCTGGAGATATTAAACACCAGCCCTGGATGCACTGAAAAGGCTGTACTTCCCCTCTCATGGGCACTGAGTCTGTGAATCGCAAAGAAAAATTTTAATAGAAAGGAACCTGGCACTAATTTAGGAAAATACCATAACCATGATTTAAACTTATCTGACCATGAACAAAACTCCCGCCCCAGAATATGTTGGGCAGTGTCCTTTGGCTCTGTTCTCACCTAGCAGTGTGAAAGTCCAACAAACAGATGTCCCTTTAAAATGCTACTCTCCTTTCCCTTCACCGCACCCCACTTGCAGCTGTTGTGCATGATTGGTGGAAACTCAGAGTCCAGAAGTGCATTCACAACTCCATGGGACCAGAGAGCGGGGAGGAGGATGAAAGATGTTAAGCAAAGCTGCTGCTGCCACAACTGGCTCACCGTTGTCTCTGCTAACTCGGTGTCTCTGCCTGCTGCCACCACATCATCGTTCACTGTGCTGCTGTCGTTTGTCATGCCACTGTTCAGTACACCGCACCATTGTCTGCTTCATTGCCGATGTGCACACTGTCACCTCCTGCTGCCACCTGCCTCTCTACTGTGAATTCTAAGAGTTGGTCTCTTGAGGTTCCACTCAGTGCTGGCCTTAAGGGTGGGCCACATAGGCAACTACCCAGGACGCTGTTGTCAGGGGGTGCTGTGAGCAGTGCAGAGGTGCATGGAGCTCCATGGAGATGTGTGGGAGGGCATGATCACAGGAGTGGCCATGCTGGAGTGAACAGGACCAAAGACCATTTGGGGGAAGTTATTCCACTGGGAGGGGATTGGCAAGGATGTTCCTACCTATATCTGGCCTTGTGAGATGTGCCAGAGGGTGGGAAAGCCCCAAGACCAGGTCAAGGCCCATCTCCAGCCACTCCCCATAATTGAGGTTCCATTTCAGTGTGTAGCTGTGAATATTCTGGGTCCTTTCCCTAAGAAGACACCCAGAGGAAAGCTGTACATACTGACTTTCATGGATTTTACCACTTGATGGCCAGAAGCAGTAGCTCTAAGCAACACCAGGGCTAATAGCGTGAGCCAGGCATTGGCAGACATTTTTGCCAGGGTAGGTTGGCCTCCAACATCCTTACAGATTCTGAAACTAACTTCATGGCAGGAACCATGAAACATCTTTGGGAAGCTCATGGGGTGAACCACTTGGTTGCCACCCCTTACCACCATCAAACGAACGGCCTAGTGGAGAAGCTTAATGGGACTTTGTGGGCCATGATATGTAAATTCGTGAATGAGCACTCCAGTGATTGGGACCTAGTGTTGCAGCAGTTGCTCTTTGCCTACAGGGCTGTACCACATCCCAGTTTGGGATTTTCACCCTTTGAACTTGTTTATGGCCATGAATTAAGGGGCCATTACAGTTGGTGAATCAGCAATGGGAGGGGTTTACACCTTCTCCAGGAACTAACATTCTGGATTTTGTAAACAACCTACAAAACACCCTCCAAGACTCCTTAGCCCTTGCTAGAGAAAACCTAAAAGATGCTCAAAAAGAAAAAAAGGTCTGGTATGATAAACATGCCAGAGAGCGTTACTTCAAAGTAGGGGACCAGGTCATGGTCTTGAAGGCGCTCCAGACCCATAAGATGGAAGCATCGTGGGAAGGGCCATTTATGGTGGGAGCTCTTAACTATCACATAGCATCCCCCGCCTTAAACCTAAAGTGTACCATGTTAATTCTCTAAAGCCCTTTTATTCCAGGGAATTAGAGGTTTTTCAGTTTACAGCCCAGGGAGGAGATGATGCTGAGTGGCCTGAAGGTGTCTACTATGAAGGAAAAAGTGATGGTGGTGTGGAAGAGGTGAACCTCTCCATGACCCTTGGACATTTTCAGAGACAGCAGATCACGGAGCTGTGCACTAGCTTCGCGCTGATGTTCTCAGCCACCCCAGGATGGACCGAACAGGCATACCACTCCATTGACATAGGTAATGCTCGCCCAATTAGAGCCCAACCTTATCGGATGGCTCCTCAAACCAAAATTGCTATAGAACAGGAGATTCAGGACATGCTACAGATGGGTGTAATCCAGCCCTCTGAAAGTGCATGGGCATCTCCAGTGGTTCTAGTTCCCAAACCAGATGGGGAAATACGCTTTTGCATGGACTACCATAAGCTAAATGCTGTAACTCGCCCAGACAACTATCCAATGCCATGCACAGCTGAGCTATTGGAGAAACTGGGACGTGTTCAGTTCATCTCTACCTTAGACTTAACCAAGGGGTACTGGCAAGTACTGCTAGATGAATCCGCCAAGGAAAGGTCAGCCTTCATCACCCATAAGGGGCTGTCTGAATTTAATGTGCTCCCTTTCGGGCTGCAAAATGCACCCGCCACCTTCCAGAAACTTGTAGATAGTCTCCTAGTGGGATTGGGAGAATCAGCAGTTGCCTACCTTGATGATGTGGCCATTTTTTCTGATTCATGGGCAGAACACCTGGACCATCTACAAAAAGGCTTTGAGTGCATAAGGGAGGCAGGACTAACTGTTAAGGAATGGTGTCCCTAGCCTCTGTTTGTCAGAGGGTGGAGATGGATGGCAGGAGAGAGATCACTTGATCATTGCCTGTTGGGTTCACTCCCTCTGGGGCACCTGGCATTGGCCACTGTCAGTAGACAGGATACTGGGCTAGATGGACCTTTGGTCTGACTCAGTACGGCCGTTCTTATGTTCTAAGTCCAAAAAGTGTCAAATAGTCATAAACAGAGTGACTTACCTTGGACACCAGGTGGGTCAAAGAATTATCAACCCCCTACAGACCAAAGGAAATGCTATCCAAAAGTGGCCTGTCTCAAAGTGAAAGAAACAGGTCCAATCCTTCTTAGGCTTGGCCGGATATTACAGGCAATTTGTACCGCACTACAGCCAAATAGCTGCCCCACTGACAGACCTAAACAGAAAAAAAATCCAAATACAATTCAGTGGACTGAAGAGTGTCAAAAGCCTTTAACCAGCTTAAAATGACACTCATGTCTGACCCTGTGCTAAGGGCCCCAGACTTTGACAAAGCTTTCCTAGTAGCCACAGGTGCATCCGAGCGTGGTGTGGGAGCACTTTTAATGCAGGAAGGACCGGATCAAGAATTCCATCCATCGTGTTTCTCAGCAAAAAACTGTCTGAGAGGGAAAGCCACTGGTCAATCACAGAGAAAGAATGTTATGCCATTGTGTACACTCTGGAGAAGCTAAGACCATAGGTTTGGGGATGGCATTTCCACCTGCAGACCAACCATGCTGTGCTGAAGTGGCTTCATACATTCAAGGAAAATAACAAAAAACTTCTTCAGTGGAGTTTAGCTCTCCAAGATTTTGAAATACAACATATTTCAGGAGCTTCTAACAAAGTAGTTGATGCACTCTCCAGTGAAAGTTTCCCAGAATCAATTGGTTAAAATCATCCTTAAAATGTGGGAAATACTGTTTAGT
The DNA here is from genome assembly GCF_020497125.1 of Mauremys mutica. NCBI lineage: Eukaryota > Metazoa > Chordata > Testudines > Geoemydidae > Mauremys > Mauremys mutica. The sequence goes on from NC_059075.1 coordinate 117,737,415, forward strand.
TCTTACATAATCCATAGTATGTCTAGAGGTGCATTAACTCTGTTTTCTCCTAGAGCTCCAGGAAGAAATCACAGCCAGTGTGGAATAGGCTGTCCAGCACCGTCTGTGATTTGTGGGGAGGGACATATCATAAATATAGGTGGAAGGGTAGCAACCTTTATGTATGCAGTAGCATAAAATCCCTCCTTGGCAGCTGTACTGGATTGCTTTACCTGTAAGCGGATAAACAGTCCAAATAACCTAGTTGGCACCTGACCAGAAGGACCAATGGAAAAAGAATATAGTTTCAAATCTGGGGGGCGGGGGAAGGATTTCTTGTTGCTCTCTTTGTTTGTTCCATCTCTGGACAGAGAAAAAAGCCAAGCAGAGACAACATCTCCTGAAAATATTCCTGGAATAATCCATCTAAAATCACAGAAATTGTAAGTAGGGCAAGGAAATGCATTAGGTTCTATTTTGTTTTAGCTTGTGAATTCTCCTGTGCTACAGAGGTAGTTTTATTCCTGTTTTGTAACTGTGAAGCTGAGCCAGAGGGGTACCCTCTGTGTTTTAAATCTTTTTATATACCCTGTAAAGCAGGTGTGGGCAAACTTTTTGGCCCAAGGGCCACATCGGGGTTGTGAAACAGTATGGGGGGGTCGGGTAGGGAAGGCTGTGCCTCTGCAAACAGCCTGGCCCCCACCCCTTATCTGCCCCCTCCCACTTCCCGCCCCCTGACTTTGCCCCTCAGAACCTCCGACCCATCTAACCCACCCTGCTCCCTGTCCTGACTGCCCCGACCCCTATCCACACTCCTGCCCCCTGACAGGCTCCCTGGGACCCCATCCAACCTCACACACACACACACACACACACACACACACACACACACACACACACACACTCCTTGTCCCCTGACTGCCCCCTTTCTGGGACTCCCATCCCTAACTGCCCCCCAGGACCTCACCCCCTATCCAGCCCTCCCTGCTCCCTGTTCCCCCCTCCTGGGACCTCCCAAATCCCCCCCAAAAAAACAGGAGTACTTGTGGCACCTTCCTTCACCCTGTCTTCTGACCGCCCCCCCGAACATCTGCCCATTCAACCACCCCCTGTCCCCTGACTGCCCCCGGGACCTCCTGCCCATTAGCCACTCTCCCTCCCCCCGCCCCCTTACCATGCCACTCAGAGCAGCAGGACAGGCTTATTGAAAATCCTGGGAGGTGGGCAGGTGCAAGCCATGCTGCCTGCACGGTGGCATAACTACAGGAGAGGGGGGACAGCAGGGGAGGGGCCAGGGGCTAGCCTCCCCAGCCAGGATCTCAGGGGCCGGACAGGACATTCCTGCGGGCCGGAGGTGGCCCATGAGCCATAGTTTGCCCACCTCTGCTGTAAAGTTACCTTCCATCCTGATTTTGCAGGTGTGATTCTTTTATTTTTTACCTTATAAATAAAGTAGTTCTTTTAAGAAACATTGATTTTCAGTGGCTTGACAACAAAGGGTCTTGTATGTGCTCATATTGCTAAGGCAATTGGTTGGTATATTATTCTCAAGCCTCCCCAGGAAAGGGGGTGAAGAGGCTTGGGGGGATATTTTTGGGGGATAGGGATTCCAAGTGACCCTTCCCTGAATTTTTGTGTAAATCCCTTGGTGGTGGCAGCAATATACCCCCCAAAGACAAGGAAAGGAATTTGTGCCTCGGGGAAGTTTTAACCTAAGCTGGTAGAACATAAGCTAAGTGGGGGTCTTCTACGCAGGTCCCCACAACTGTACCCCAGAGTTCTGAGTGGAGGGGGGAACCCTCACAGCAAGTAAGTGGCCATGAGGAGAATGAGTTCACTACATCAGACTTAACTAAAGCAGCATCTTTCTGGGTACATGGGACTCCTGCTGGGACTTCTGAAAAAGCCAAGTGACCAGCCATGTCCTTAACCATCTCTCTGTCCTGCTACTCTATTTGTCACTCTCACCTGGATGTTCAGGATCTTTTGTGCACACCTACATCACCTTTCTGAAAAAGCGATGAGAACCCAGAGAATGGGGAAAAACAAACAGCACGTGTACGCACACGCACACACACACTTTAGCCAGACAAACTGTCACTTTGCCAGCACATGCTTCTGAAAGTGTTGACTGGAATGGATAAGAAACTGGGACCATGAAAAAATGTCTGTGAAACATGCCTGAGAACTCCCTTAGCCCTGTAGAATGGGAGAATTCTTGTGCATTAGCACAATGACATCAGCAAATTCCCAGTTCCTGCCTGGTCCCTCAGAAATGTGCCAGCACAGCTCCTAGAAAGTCCATCTTTTCATCAAAGGAAAATGATATGCACAGACTCTGTTTTCTCAAGTGATGGTTCCCAAACACTTCAATCCAAACACCCTGGTTTAGATAAAAATATAAAATAAGTTTATTAACTACAAAAAGGTAAATTTTCAGGGACTGCAAGTAATGAGGCATAAAAGTTAGAATTGGTTACAAGAAAATAAAAGTAAAACAAATGCCTAACTTAACAAGCTAAGTGAATTCAAAGCAAAGTCTCTCTCATCACATGTTTCAACAGTCTTACAGGCTGAATTTATTTCAGTCAGGTCCCTTACCCTATCCAGTGCTGCTTCCTTTGTTCTTCAAGTGTTGCCAATGCCATAGGGTGTCTGCTCTCCCTTCCTATAGTTCTTTCTATTCTTCGAGAATCATCTCCAGCTGAGGTTCAGGAAATAGAAAGTATGTAGACAGGAACCCCAAGCTCTTTCTTTGTCAAGATGTAAATTTTTCACCCACATCCTCTTTGCTACTGAAGAGTGGCCACTTAACCAGGTGATGATGCATTTGATTTCATTGACACCTGGCTGAAGAATCAGATTCCTTTGGTCTCAGAGGGACTGGTGTGTGGCTGTTCCTTGTCTTAATAATACCATACAGAGGAATCTTATCACTTTACATGTAATGTTGACATACATATTTTACCAGGATAATAATGATCATCAAATTATGAGTTTTCGAATGATACTGCATAAGGCATACTTTGTACAAAAAGTATCATATTCCAGTAAAGGAGTGAACATAGGGATACATACTGCCACAGAGTCCCAATGTTTGGAGAAAAAAAAGAACCCTGAATCTGTACAAGGGAGAGAAGCCCCCACTTCTTGGAGAGCCCCCAAGTTCCATAAAGGTTGGTAGAGCCCCTGAGGTATTTTGGAGGCAGGAAGAGAGGAGCTCCCAATGGTTTTGTAAAAGGGGTGAAGATCAAGATAACAGACTGTCACACTATGAAGCCAAGAAAGTTATTTTTAAAAAGTGAATTAAGAAAAGCTTAGATTCTACAGAATCTGAGTATGTGATGCAGCAACAAAAATACATCACATGGATCAGGTGTTTGACACCGCAGCTTTAAGGAGAAATCAATTCCCACTTAACACCTCTTACACCATTAAGATTTCTTTAAGAGAATCAAAAACTGTTTCAAGATTTGTTAATCCTCTATACGGCCTTGTGTTTCAGATTCTTAAATATTTATCAATCAGAGAAGCCAATATGTAGCCATGCTTAACAGCAGAACAAGTCCAACCTCCCAGTGCATCACAGAAATATACCACAGAAATTCTGCAATCCAAGACAATGCTCTGCAGATGTATGTATAGCGCTGAGATAGAAGCAATGACATCCAGCTTCGCTTTGCACCTGGGCTCTCAGGGCTCAATGCTGCATAATGCACAATCGACAAACCAGGTTTTATCTTCTGCAAAACGTCCAGCTCCTTGGTTGTTCTTTCATCTATGTGGTTTTCACACAAGCTATGAAAACAAAAATGAACCATGACAAAAAACTATCAACCTAAAGCCAAGATTGTAATTATTTATCAACAATATAATTCAAATGAATCTTAATAGATAGGCTGACCATATTTCCCAAAGGGAAAACAAGACACTGTATGGGGCAGTGCTGGCCCGAGTCACTCACCCGAGTACCCACCACCAGGGCCGGATTAACTCTCCCGTGGGCCCAGGGCTACTGTATTTGTGGGGCACCCAGGCTAGGACAAGGGGTTGGGGTGCAGGAGAGGGTGTGGGATCTGGGAGGGAGTTTGGGTGCAGTAGAGGATTCTGTCCTGGGACAGGGGGTTGGGGTGCAGGAGGGGGTGTGAGGTGCAGGCTCTGGCCAGGAGGTGCTTACCCCAGGTGGCTCCCAGCTGGCAGTGCAGCAGGGCTCAGGCAGGCTGCCTGCATGCTGGGGCCTCATGCCGCTCCTAGAAGCGGCTGGCTGCTGGCATGTCTCTGTGCGCACCAGGGGCAGTGGGATAGCTTGTCTCTGTGTGCTACCCGCACCCACAAGCGCTGCCGCCACAGCTCCCATTGTCCGGTTTCCCAGCCAATGGGAGCTGCAGAGATGGTGCTGGGTGTGGGAGCAGCACGGGGAGACATACTTTCCCTCTTCCCCACCCGCCAGGCTCTAGTGTCACATATTTTAGGACTGAACGGAATTTTTTAAAAAAAGTTATTGGTTGCTTTGAATCTGTGCTCTAATTCGCAAATGACATTGTCCAAAGTTGCATCAAAAACATTCCTTTAGAATATAGACTGGTTCATTTTCAGAGATGGTAGAACATGATTATTTAGAAAAACTGGACGAGCACAAGTCCATGGGGCCGGATGCGCTGCATCCGAGGGTGCTAAAGGAGTTGGCAGATGTGATTGCAGAGCCATTTGCCATTATCTTTGAAAACTCATGGCGAATGGGGGAGGTCCAAGATGACTGGAAAAAAGCTAATGTAGTGCCCATCTTTAAAAAAGGGAAGGAGGAGGATCTGGGAAACTACAGGACAGTCAGCCTCATCTCAGTCCCTGGAAAAATCATGGAGCAGGTCCTCAAGGAATCAATTCTGAAGGACTTAGAGGAGAAGAAAGTGATCAGGAACAGTCAGCAAGGATTCACCAAGGGCAAATCATGCCTGACTAACCTAATTGCTTTCTATGAGGAGATAACCGGGTCTGTGGATGAGGGGAAAGCAGTGGACGGGTTATTCCTTGACTTTAGCTAAGCTTTTGATACGGTCTCCCACAGTATTCTTGCCAGCAAGTTAAAGAAGTATGGGCTGGACAATTGGACTATAAGGTGGATAGAAAGCTGGCTAGATCGTCGGGCTCAACGGGCAGTGATCAACAGCTCCATGTCTAGTTGGCAGCCGGTTTCAAGAGCAGTGCCCCAAGGGTCGGCCCTGGGGCCGGGTTTCTTCAATATCTTCATTAATGATCTGGAGGATGGCGTGGACTGCACTCTCGGCAAGTTTGCAGATGACACTAAACTGGGAGGAGTGGTAGATACGCTAGAGGGTAAGGATAGGATACAGAAGGACCTAGACAAATTAGAGGACTGGGCCAAAAGAAACCTGATGAGGTTCAACAAGGACAAGTGCAGAGTCCTGCACTTAGGACGGAAGAATCCCATTACAGACTAGGGACTGAATGGCTAGGAAGCAGTTCTGCAGAAAAGGACCTAGGGGTTACAGTGGACGAGAAGCTGGATATGAGTCAAAAGTGTGCCCTTGTTGCCAAGAAGGCTAATGGCATTTTGGGCTGTATAAGTAGGGGCATTGCCAGCAGATCGAGGGATGTGATCATTCCCCTATATGCTTTTACAGATCCAGACTAACACGGCCACCCTTCTGATATTTGACCCCTGTATTCGACATTGGTGAGGCCTCATCTGGAGTACTGTGTCCAGTTTTGGGCCCCACACTACAAGAAGGATGTGGAAAAATTGAAAAGAGTCCAGCGGAGAGCAACAATAATGATTAGGGGGCTGGAGCACATGACTTATGAGGAGAGGCTGAGGGAACTGGGATTGTTTAGTCTGCGGAAGAGAAGAATGAGGGGGGATTTGATAGCTGCTTTCAACTACCTGAAAGGGGGTTCCAAAGAGGATGGATCTAGACTGCTCTCAGTGGTAGCAGATGACAGAACAAGGAGTAATGGTCTCAACTTGCAGTGGGGGAGGTTTAGGTTGGATATTAGGAAAAACTTTTTCACTCAGAGAGTGGTAAAGCACTGGAATGGGTTACCTAGGGATGTGGTGGAATGTCCTTCCTTAGAGGTTTTTAAGGTTAGGCTTGACAAAGCCCTGGCTGGGATGATTTAGTTGGGAATTGGTCCTGCTTTGAGCAGGGGGTTGGACTAGATGACCTCCTGAGGTCCCTTCCAACCCTGATATTCTATGATTCTATTATTCTAAAACAGAGCTAGTAGGTACAGAGAACCGGACCCCTCAGGCAGGTCCATTCTGGTGCCCAGCAAGGCAGACAACCCTGTCTGCACTCACTCCTCATCTCCAGCCAGCTCCCAACTGAAACCCCCTCCTGCCCCTCCTTTCTGGCCTTTGTCTCTTTCCCAGGCCAGGAGGTCACCTGATCTCTTTGTTCTCCCACATCTTTAGCATCCCCTTGCAGGGGGGAAGGGCCCGGGCCATTAGTTGCCACAGAGACAGAGTGTTGGCCAGAAACTGAGGCACCCACACTGTATTCAGAGGAAACATTAAGAACAGTCCCACTTCATCACAGCTGTGAATCAGTATCAGGTCACGTAGTAAAGCAAAGTTCACTGATTAGTACATAAACTTGGCAAAGTTGCTGCTAGCATTGCCAAACCATAGGCCCTCCTAAGAAAAGCTAGGCCCTAGATATTTACATAAATACATTCCAGAAGGCCATTACAAATATACCTAGCGCAAGATAAGATGTTTTGACAGAATATTGAATAGGGATGTTTTGTCTGAGATATCAGGAATAAGGTACAAGGGGAGGTTACGTACGTAAGTTGTGTATCCCAGTTGTTTGTCTCAGTCTATAAATGTCTGGGTACCTCACTTTAACCCTTTGTGTGGCCAAGGGGACAGCAGAGACTCCCATTGCTGACTCAGCTGCTCCTTGCCACAGCACACTCCTGAAAAAAGGTACTTGTGCAAGTTGTGCCAGTTTTTAGGACTGTGCCTTGAAGGCAATAAACCTGACCAAGTGCCTTTGTCACTCAACCATGCCTGTGGTCCTTCTCTCTGAGTAACACTGAGGTCTGCTGAATTAGCAGGCTACACTCTCTGCTAGTGCGGATAACATCAGAGCTCCTAGGACAGAAGCACTGAGCAGCTGGAGCAGCTTAGCAGCCTTGACAGCATCGAAGCAACAACATTCCACCCTTCAGCACTTAATTACAAGAAATACAAAAGGCAAACCAGGCCTTCAGAAGACTTCACCATTGGATACTCAACCAGCACGTCAAACTGTCAACAGAACTGATTATATACAATTAAGAGTATGATTCTGTTACTGAGGCCATGGATCCTGTGACTTTCCCAGACCTCTGTGACTTCCTCAGTGGTACGGCTGAAGCAGCTGTCATCCCCGGGGCCTGCCGGAGCAGCAGACTCAGGGCTGAAGTGGTGGTGGGGGGGTTGTGTCAGCAGGGCTGGAGCAGCTGTCACAGCCAGTCCCCAGGGCCACCGGAGCAGTGACTGGTCCCAGGCTCCCCGTAGCATCAGGCTGGCCCGCAGTCCCCTGAAGCAGCTGGCCATTGGCCAGTCCTGGGGACCCCAGAATAGCTGGCCGGTAGCTGGCCCTGGAGCTGCCAGAGCAGCAGCCCCCAGTCACTCCCACTGCAGTACTCCCGCTGTTATTCCCCTCCCACCCCCAGGGTATTTTTAGTAAAATTTGAGGGACAGGTTGCAAGCTTCTGTGAATTTTTGTTTATTGCCTGTGACCTCTCTCTCACTTTTACTAAAAATACCCAAACCAGAATCTAAACCTTATATATAATGCAGCAGAGACAGCGTCCCTTTCATATGGGTGTGAAACATGGACAGCTTACCACAGACACATTAATCAGCTTTGAAAATTCCACATGTGCTCTCTCCACTCCATTCAGAAGGTCAATGGCAAGACAAAGTCTCAAACATTAACATCCTTGAAAAAGCAAAAACCACCAATGAGGGAATGATCAGCCAAGCTCAGCTTAGATGGACAGGTCTTGTTATCATAACCGGCAATGATGGACTTCCAAAGAAAGTTCCCTATGGAGGGAGCTGAAACTCAGAAAGCTCAGGAGGGAGAGTCAAAGAAAATGTTTCAAAGACACCCTTAAGCAGAATCTGACCTTATGTGGCATAAATATTGATAACTTTGAACACACAGCCAAGGACAGATATAAATGGAGCGCTACTGTCAATAACGGTTGTGAACAGTTTGAGGAAGACGGACAAGAAAAACTGACTGAAAAAAGGGCCAAGCATCATGCAAAGTCCTCCATGGGAACCTGCATGTTTGTGTGTCACATGTTTGCGGTCTTGCTTCTCATGGGTCAGGCTATACAGCCACGTGAGTACTCATGGAATGCTGTGACATCATCATCAGATATGACAGACAGACATAAATGAGTTCCTAATAGATTTAGCAATGACTGATTGGTTTGGTATTAGGACGGAAATAGCATTGCTACTGTGCACAGTACTCATTGGCAGGGTGGGGAGAAGGGTAACCCAATTGCGCCTTTGTATAGCAATGACCCATGAGAAGCAAGACCGCAAACATTGGTGAATAGTTTAGAAATCCAGATAAATAGTTTTTTTAAATTGTTTTGTAAAGGCTTCACTAGTCAATTATTGACCAAAATTCTACAAATCAACAGAGAATATTTCAACTAGAGCTGGTTAGAAAATGTTTCCCTCCCTCCATCCCCTCATCCCCAAAACGTTCACCGGTTAAGTTGGGGGAAGAAACCCTGAAAAAAAATATATATTTTGGATTTCAGCTGAAAGTTTTTGAGTTTTCAGTGTTCTGTTTCCTGAAGGAAGGCTGAGAATTTGATGAGAAAGAAGATATTGTATGTGAAAATTTCCATTTAGTTCTAAACTCAATTTTCTGTCAAATGAACTTTTGATAAAATACATGTCAACCAACCCTAATTTCAGTTCTGCTGCTGACTTCTACTTGTTAAGCAGGAAACTTGCCCACTGGAGCTGCTGCTGTGTTTCTTGGAATACCTCCTGCCTCCCTTTGCCCCACTGGTGTGGGCACCAGGGCCTGACTGTCTCCCATGATGCACCACAGTCACTTCCTGTGACTGAGCTCTGCAGTGCAGGCCCATCATGGGGGACATATGCTGGAAGGGGAATGCAGCCGATAAATGAGAATGAGGGGGATGAAGGACCCAAACTACAATTCCCATGGGGGCACTGCAGCAGTTCACACAGACACAATGATTAATGTCAAACTAACCTGAAATGAAATGTTTCCTAACCAAAAAATAAAATAAAATAAAGTTGAAAATAAGTTGAAAGAGCTTCACAAAAATCAATATTTTCCCATGGAATATTTCAATTCTGAAGAAACCAAAATTTTCTATCAAAAAATATATCAGTGGGAACTTCCAGACCAGCTCTACTAACTGCTGTACAAACACTTGGGAGACACTGTCCCTGCCCTGAAAATCACACACACGTGGGAGAGAATTCTCCCTCCTTCAGGGACTGGTTTGTGCTGAGCAGAGAGGAGAGATCTCCACAGCAAGCATCAGTCAGATGGCAATTCCAAACCCTGCAGAGATGGAGATGGGCACAGTGAACAAACAGTAGGGTGGCCAGATGTCCTGATTTTATAGGGACAGTCCCAATATTTGAGACTTGGACCAGTAGAAAATGAATTTTCATCTGGCTATTATGAATGTTTGTGTACAACCAAAAGATGTAATGTACAAAACCCACATTTACCAAATGTCCGTGAACACAATTTAATGATTGTATATCCAGTTGCTCCTGGAAATGCAGGTGATTTCATAAGTGAAAAAAGGACCTCAAAATATTCTCAATGCAAAATTCAGCACTTTTGCAAAGGCTGGTCTAACAAGGAAAGTATCAAGGAACCCAGCAATGACTTACACTAATTTCTGCAGTTTACAGCTGGGATGTTTCAGCCCGTCACACAGAAGTTTAATTCCTGAATCTCCCAGTTCATTCCCACTCAGCTCCAGCTCAGTCAGGGACTGGTTTGTACTGAGTGCAGCAGAGAGATCCCCACAGCAAGCAGCTGTGAGATGGCACTGCCACAACCTGCAAAGTGAACAGAGAGAACAATTACCATCTCCTTCCATAAAGGTGTCAGTATTCACTTCACTTAGTGCAGTGCCACTTCCTTTTTTCTGGTAACTTGGTAGTTTAGATGTCTATAAAGCCTGTATGCATGTCATCCAATGCATTTTAATTATTAAAATTAATTACATGATGAATTCCTGACTCAGATTTTATTTGTGCACAATGCAAGAAGATTTTCAAAATATTTCAGATAGTGTCTGGCTCATCATCCAAGACTGCTATAATACCAAATATACAGCAGAATGTGGGTAAAACACAGAACAGGGGATATATAATTCTCCCTCAAGGAGTTCAGTCACAAATTTAATTAATGCATTATTTTTAATGAGTGTCATCAGCATCGAAGCATGTCCTCTGGAATGGTAGCCAAAACATGAAGGGGCATACGAATGTTTAGCACATCGGGCATGTAAATACTTTGCAGTGCCAGCTACAAAAGTGCATGCAAACGTCTGTTCTCACTTTCAGGTGACATTGTAAATAAAACGTGGGCAGCATTATCTCCCATAAATGTAAACAAACTTGTTTCTCTGAGAGATTGGCTGAACAAGAAGTAGGACTGAGGAGACTTGTAGGCTCTAAAGTTTTACATTGTTAATATCTACATTTGTAAGTTTTGCCTTCACAATAAAGAGATTGCACTACAATACTTGTATGAGGTGAATTGCAAACTACTATTTTTTAAATCATTTTTACAGTGCAAATATTTGTAATAATAATAATAATATAAAGCGAGCACAGTACACTTTGCATTCTGTATTCTAATTGAAATCAACATATTTGAAAATGTAGAAAAGCATCCAAAATATTTAATAAATGTCAATTGGTATTCTATTATTTAACAGTTTGATTAAAACAGAGATTAATTTTTAAACATGGTTAATTGTTTTGAGTTAATCACGTGAGTTAACTGCGATTAATCGACAGTCCTAGAATCAAGCACATTTATACCTGTATGACTGCGTACACCCTTGTGGGAATGTGTCTGTCTTGGTAAGGTGGAGAGTGAGCTGGGGACTAGCAGGAAGAGGGAGGAGGCAGGTCACACTGGATTTTAAGGAAGGGTTACAAGGTGCCTGAGTTTTTGGTTATGGGATTAAATGAGAATGGAGAAGTCGAGCCGCATGGCTAAAATGTATCAGAGGGGTAGCCGTGTTAGTCTGGTTCTGTAGAAGCAGCAAAGAATCCTGTGGCACCTTATAGACTAACAGATGTTTTGCAGCATGAGCTTTCGTGGGTGAATACCCACTTCTTCGGATGCAAGCAGTGGAAATTTCCAGGGGCAGGTGTGTATATATAAGCAAGCAAGAAGCAAGCTAGAGATAACGAGGTTAGATCAATCAGGGAGGATGGGGCCCTGTTCCAGCAGCTGAGGTGTGAAAACCAAGGGAGGAGAAACTGGTTCTGTAATTGGCAAGCCATTCACAGTCTTTGTTTAGTCCTAAACTGATGGTGTTAAATTTGCAGATGAACTGGAGCTCAGCAGTTTCTCTTTGGAGTCTGGTCCTAAAGTTTTTTTGCTGTAGGATGGCCACCTTAAAATCCGCTATTGTGTGGCCAGGGAGGTTGAAGTGTTCTCCTACAGGTTTTTGTATATTGCCATTCCTAATGTCTGATTTGTGTCCATTTATCCTTTTCCTTAGAGACTGTCCAGTTTGGCCGATGTACATAGCAGAGGGGCATTGCTGGCATATGATGGCATATATTACATTGGTGGACGTGCAGGTGAATGAACCGGCGATGGTGTGGCTGATCTGGTTAGGTCCTGTGATGGTGTTGCTGGTGTAGATATGTGGGCAGAGTTGGCATCGAGGTTTGTTGCATGGGTTGGTTCCTGAGCTAGAGTTACTATTGTGCGGTGTGCAGTTGCTGGTGAGAATATGCTTCAGGTTGGCAGGTTGTCTGTGGGCGAGGACTGGCCTGCCACCCAAGGCCTGTGAAAGTGTGGGATCATTGTCCAGGATGGGTTGTAGATCCCTGATGATGCGTTGGAGGGGTTTGAGCTGGGGACTGTATGTGATGGCCAGTGGAGTCCTGTTGGTTTCTTTCTTGGGCTTGTCTTGCAGTAGGAGGCTTCTGGGTACACATCTGGCTCTGTTGATCTGTTTCCTTATTTCCTCGTGTGGGTACTGTAGTCTTGAGAATGCTTGGTGGAGATTTTCTAGGTGTTGGTCTCTGTCTGTGGGGTTAGAGCAGATACGGTTGTACCTCAGTGCTTGGCTGTAGACAATGGATCTTGTGGTGTGCCTGGGATGGAAGCTGGAGGCATGAAGGTAGGCATAGCGGTCGGTAGGTTTTCGGTATAGGGTGGTGTTAATGTGACCACCACTTATTTGCACCGTGGTGTCTAGGAAGTGGACCTCCCGTGTAGATAGGTCCAGGCTGAGGTTGATGGAGGGGTGGAAGCTGTTGAAATCATGGTGGAATTTTTCCAGAGTCTCCTTCCCATGGGTCCAGATGATGAAGATGGCTAAAATGGTGGCAGAACTGAAGGACGTCAGCACAGTGGCTGAACTCCCACCACAGATGCTCAGTGAAGGATCCATCAACACCACTTCCTGCCCTGCATGTGTTGACACATCCTTCTCCTGCTGAGTTTGCAAGACTGGATGGATCTCAGCACATGGTATTTATTACTGATTAATAAATTGTTGCATTGCCGTAACATGTAGAGGTTTCAACCAGGTTGAGGCCCCAGTGTCCCAGACGCTGTACAAAAATATGACAATCTCTGCGTCAAACAGCTGTTTGGCTAAAAGCTAGGACAAAGCAGGTGGGTGAAACAACACAGAGATTAGTGAAAAAGTCACGTACTAACAAAATACAGCGCTGGGTTACTTACAGCAATGTCTGCAGGTTACAGTGTGGATGTTTCAGTCCCTCACACAGATGTTTCAGTCCTGAGTCTCCCAGTGTGTTAGCACTCAGATCCAGCTTTTCCAGGGACTCGTTTGTAAAGAGCATCTTAGGGGAGAGGTTCTCAGGGAAAGCAGATGAGAGTTTGCAGCTGGACAAGCTGAAGAGAAGAAATGAACAGATCAAAGTTACCTTTGCACTGTATGAAACAGTTACTAACAATGCATGGTGGGTGAACCGTCCATTTGAAGAGGCTAGCCCCCTGCCCCACCTGAGGCCCACGCCTACCCCACCCCACCAGAGCCAGAGTAGCCCTGAGGCCCCCATTGCAGCTTGAGGGCACCCCCCATACCCCTCTGCCTGGGTCCCAAGACGCTGGCCAGCCCAGGCACCAAACTCCAGGCCCGTGGCCCGAGCCAAGCCCACACTGGCTTCGGGGGAGAGGTGGAGCAAGGGCGGGGCCTCGGGGCACAGCATGGGCGGGGTGACAGCCTGGGTTTAGGGAGGTGTAGCCTCTCCTGGTCTATTATATCTGCCGTTCATGCTACTAATGGTTCTATAACAGTTCTTCTTCAAGATGTATCACACGTGCCCTTTCCACTTTAGAAACATTTGCAAGCCCAGTGCACCATTCTGAGATTTTTCCATCAGCAGAGATGGCTCACGTGTCCTCCACTGGCATGCGCTGCCATGTGACGGTATAAAGGCTGGAGCTGCCGCCAACCCTTCTCAGTTCCTTCTAGCCAAAAAGACTCGATATGGAGGGATAGGAGGGTGGGATGTGAAATAGACACATGCAACACATCTGGCAGAACAGTTACAGAACAGGTTAGTAACTATTTCTTCTTCTTCTTTGAAACAAAGTGGAAAGCACATGTGCTTACTTGAAGAATAAACACTTGATGATGGATTCCAGTTGAGGACTTTCATCATTTCATAGAGTTTAAGGCCAGAGGGGACCACCAGATCATCTAGTCTGACCTCCCGTAGATCACAAACCACTACGTAGCACCAGGTCACTCCATATTAAATCCAAAGACTTTAGTTAGTCCAAAACATTTCAGTCCTCAGGGAGCTAAACTGTCGTGCACCAGTAGCAGAGAACAGGAGAGACTGAGGTGCCACCAATGGCTGAGGCCCCTGCAAAGGCAGGGAAGTGATTTGGTGAGATACGCCCAGATAATATCAACAGGTGATCTGAGCCCGAAACTGCAGAAGATGACAACTTCCCTTCCCTGCCCAATTCCCTGCCAATCTGACATGAGGGAAATTCCTTCCCGAGCCCAAATCTGGAGATCAGTGTATGCCTGAGCGTGTGAGTAAGACACTCCAGCCAGGCATCTTAGACAGATGAATTATCTGTACCACCTCAGAGCAGTGGCCCACTCCATCCAGTGTCCCATCTCCAGCTGTGTGTAATCTCTGATGCTACAGAGGAAGGCAGAAAAATTCCAGACTACGCTAGATCAGTTGTGCATTGAGAAAAAATTCCTTCCTGCCCCCTGCAGTATGAGATTTGATTTGATTATTGTCGTTATATGAATGCAGAGCTGCAAGCAGATTATGAGCATGTTGAGGCAATGTAGTCACAGTATGAGTGAGGCATGTGATCTGGTCTGGAGAGGGTCAGACCATCTGGTCAATCCAGAGGTTTACAGCTGAGGCAGCCTGACCCCCAGACATTTCTTTTGATGCACCCACCCCAAACCTATCAGAGAGCAGGAGCCTGCTTCTACTTCTAGGATGTCTAAAATTTAATTCTGGAGGACTGAAAACTATGGATAAAACTTCACAGTACAGTTACACTAGGGAGACAGGACAGTTTAACAATACTTCAGGGGCCTGATCCTGCCTCACGCAAGTAGTCCTTACTACTAAATAATTAATTACTAAGTAAAGCAGTGTCCCCTTGAGTTCCTGGAGACTAATCACATGGAGATGGTATTACAGGATCAGATTCTAGCAGCATTCTCACACCAGAATTCATAAAAGAATAATCTTGATGATTTACAGTTTTTTGCCTAGAAAACAATATACTCTTCCTACAAAATACTTGTTTACCTTACCTTCAGAAACATGAAAACTATGGACATGATTGATTAATAATTGTGACTGTAATTTATCCTTCTCCTCTCTTTCCCACCCCATTCCCTTCCTGTTCCCCTACCCACAATCTGTTTGTTATGCTCACTTGTAGTGCCTTGTCTTCGCCTAGGTCACTGTTCCCTTGGAACATTGTAGGATGTTCAGGGGAATGGCAGGGCTGCCTAGGGTGGGGAGGGGGAGGAAAGTGGGGCAATTTGCCCCAGGCCCCGGGCCGCGCAGGGGCTCCCACGAGAATGTCGGAGACTCCCCCCAAACCTCCACCTCCACCTCCGCCTCCACCTTCCCCCATCCCCCGGCACCTCAGCGAGCCACGTCCAGGAGTGGCCCTGGACAGAGCTAAAGCAGCATGGCAGGAGTGGCCCTGGACAGAGCTAAAGCAGCATGGATCGGGCCTGAACTCCTCCCACTTGGAACTGCATGGTAAGGGGGCAGGAGCTGAGTGCCTCCCGCTCAGAGCCGTGTGGTAAGAGGGAGGGGGTGCGAGCTCAGATCCCGACAGAGCCAGGCTGCTGCAGCGCTGGCCAGGGGCCAGGGCAGCTCCTGGATGCGGCGCATGCTGAGGCTGTAGGAGATGGGGGAGGCGGGAATAAACAGCATGGTAAGCCCCTCTGAGCTGGACACCCTCCTGATCCCCTCCCACAGCCCTGACCCCCAGCTCCAAGCCCAGACCCTCTGAGCTGGACACCCTCCTGATCCCCTCCCACAGCCCTGACCCCCAGCTCCGAGCCCAGACCCTCTGTGCTGGACACCCTCCTGACCCCCTCCCACAGCCCTGACCCCCAGCTCCAAGCCCAGACCCTCTGTGCCGGACACCCTCCTGACCCCCTCCCACAGCCCTGACCCCCAGCTCTGAGCCCAGACCCTCTGAGCCAGACACCCTCCTGACCTCCTCCCCCAGCCCTGACCCCCAGCTCTGAGCCCAGCCCCTCTGAGCCAGGCACCCCCGACCCCATCCCCCCACAGCCCTGTGCTCCAGCTCTGAGCACAGCCCCTCAGAGCTGGGGACCCTCTGACCCTTTCCCTCCACAGCTCTGAGCCCAGCCCCTCTGGGCCGGACACCCCCTGACCCAGAGCCCAGCTCCCCACCCAGCCCTGGGCAACAGCAGCACCACCCCCAGGCAGCGACAGCCCATTGGCACCAACCATCACCATCACCCAGCAACAGCCCATTATGTAATTGCAAATGTATACATACCATTAAATCATTTAATGTTTTTAAATCATGTATTTCATGTACACCTCTACCCCAATATAACACGAATTCGGATATAACACAGTAAAGCAGTGCTCCAGGGGGGCGGGGCTGCGCACTCCGGTGGATCAAAGCAAGTTCGATATAATGTGGTTTCACCTGTAATGCGGTAAGACTTTTTGGCTTCCCAGGACAGAGTTATATCGAGGTAGAGGTGTATTTTCAAATTATTAAAAAAATAATTTTTGAATGTATTTCACTGGTTGTTTTTTACATTTCCAAATACATGATACTATAGTATTGCAACTTTTTTTTTGGAAGGGGCCCCTGAAATTGCTTTGCCCCAGGCCCCCTGAATCCTCTGGGTGGCTCTGGGGAGTGGGGTGGGTGGGGATCAGATGGCTGAGAAGTACGCAAGCTGGGCAGGTGCTGAGAGAGGAACAGAACAGACAGAGATGGGGATGAAATGAAAAGCAAAACCCGAGCAAGTGTGATTAACTTTTGTTCAGTAAAGGACAAAACATGTACCACACTGGAAATACATTAAAATAAATAACGGGACGATCTCAAGTGGGAGGGTCAAAGTGTGTTAAGGAAATTCAGTGCTTGGCAGCAGGCCCCACACAGCCAGTTGGTGCACGGCTCCCCCGCTCACTGCACATTAAGCCCTAAGTAAGAACTGTAGCATTTGTAGTACCCGCACAGAGCCGTAGTTTAGACAGGCTACTAGGGGGCCATACGTGAGATGCTTACAAGTTCTCAGCTAGCAGGAAATGAAAGTCACTAGGTCACTTACCCTAATGTCCCAAATCTCTGCACATTCAACAATCACCCCACTGTCCCCAGGAGACGATTTAAGGAAGAGAACAGAGGACATTTATTCACTAATGGGGCAAATCCAGCACCTTTCCCAATGGCCACAGAGCGACCCTTTATTCCTCTGTGCAGGGGTAGGCTGGGTGTGTGAGATGCTGTGCTGAGGGTGGGTCTTTCTCTCATCATTAGCATTAGGCTGGATTAGTTTCTGTGAAGAAACTCCATAGTCGCTCTCTGCCCTGGGTGAGGAGGAGTCCTCCACCTTGTGCATCAGACCAGCACCTGGCTTACTTACTGGGAGGGAGCAGAGACAAGGGTTTGCCACACAATTAGTTTAGTGGTTTCATGGGGTTTGATTCTTTAGATGTTTACTATGATTTGCAGTTCAGAGATACATTTCAAACAGATCTTGGGAGACAGACCTGTTTTCGCTTACAGACAGCCCCCCAGCCTGAAGCGAATACTCACCAGCAACCACACACCATACAATAAAAAGATTAACCCAGGAACCTATCCTTGCAACAAAGCCCAATGCCAACTCTGTCTACATATCTATTCAAGTGACACCATCATAGGACTAATCACATCAGCCATGCCATCAGGGGCTCATTCACCTGCACATCTACCAATGTGATATATGCCATCATATGCCAGCAATGCCCCTCTGCCATGTACATTGGCCAAACCGGACAGTCTCTATGCAAAAGAATGAACAGACACAAATCTGACATCAGGAATCATAACATTCAAAAACCAGTAGGAGAACACTTCAACATCTCTAATCACTCAGTGACAAATGTTAAGGTGGCAATTTTGCAACAGAAAAGCTTCAAAAACAGACTCCAAGGAGAAGCTGCTGAACTTGAATTAATATGTAAACTAGATAGCATTAACTTAAGTTTGAACAGAGACTGGGAATGGCTCGGTCATTACACTAATTAAACCTATTTCCCCATGTTAAAGTATCCTCACACCTTCCTGTCAGCTGTCCAAAATGGGCCATCTTGATTATCACTTCAAAAGTTTTTCTCCCCTGCTGATAATAGCTTCTCTTAATTAATTAGCCTCTTAGAGTTGGTATAGGTACTTCCACCTTTTCATGTTCTCTGTATGTATAAATATCTTCTGACTGTATGTTCCATTCTATGCATCCGATGAATTGGGCTGTAGCCCATGAAAGCTTACGCTCAAATAAGTTTGTTAGTCTCTAAGGTGCAACAAGCACTCCTGTTCTTTTTGCTGATACAGATTAACACGGCTGCTACTCTGAAACATTTCAAACAGAATACAGAGTTATACCAGACAATGGGCAGAAATGCACTGCTGCCGAACTCCTGGCATAGCAGCAGTAACAAAAGGGCTGTAAGAGAGGAGTTTGCTTACGATATTGTCTTTAGATTACAGTTTGGATCCTTCAGTCCTTGCAATAATGCGAATGCAGCTGAAGTTCTATGATCTTTCATCAGTGGGTTCCTAGAAGAGAGAATGTGAGTTTTAAATATCATTTCTTAAAGGCAGATTTCTCATCTCCTTTCCTGAAGATGAGAGGGCAGATTTTATTCCACAGCAGACACTTATTATCCTTTTTAAAAAGAAAACAAAGAGAAGCATATGAAGACACCACAGTCCATTGTTCTGGTGTCATTTTTGCTATTCATTCCTAAGAGTGGTGTAACCCACACTAATCCTGTGTAGCATTTGTCCCATCAAGTGGCTCAGCCATATAAAAGAGGGTTATGGGTGAGCTGCTTCTTTCAGAGAAAATCCTGCTATGCCTTTTCAGTTGGGCAAGGGAGAAGGAATATATCCAGAAGAATGGAAAAGAGGGTTCTTAATCAAACTCCCTTACAAAGAAGATTTGAGTGATTGTGACAAACGGCACAAGATTACACTTCTTTCAGGCCCAGGGAAAGTTTTCTGTGCAATCATCCTAAATCAGAGTTAACTAAAAGTGTGAATTTGAAGCAGCTAATTTAAACCACATTAAATCCCTGTGTGGACACTGTTATTCAGAATTTAAATGGCCGTTGGAAGTGAATTAAACTAAACCTAATTAAGACCACTTTAATTCTGCAGAACAGCATCCACACAGGGATTTAACATAGTATAATTAATCCACTTCAAATGTATGCCTTTAGTTCATTCAAATTAACTTTCCTGGATGTCTTCATGTAGACAATCCTTTAAAAGCCATAGATCGCAGATTTAGAGAATGGTAAGCTGGTTTTTGACCAGGTAGAAATTGTATAGACCTTAGAACAGGGTGGCCAACCTGTGGCTCCAGAGCCACATGCAGCTCTTCAGAAGTTAATATGCGGCTCCTTTTATAGGCACCAACTCTGGGGCTGGAGCTACAGGTGCCAGCTTTCTAATGTGCCAGGGGGTGCTCACTGCTCAACCCCTGGCTCTGTCACAACCTCTGCCCCCACTCCACCCCTTCCCGCCCCCTCTCCTGAGCCTTTCATGACCTCACTCCTCCCACTCCCCCTCTGAGTGGCAGAGAAAATCATTCAAATTATTATAAATTTGTGCACAATAAAGATAAACCAAGAGTTAGCAGACTGGTTTAATGTTAATTCTGGTGTCCGGCAAGGTTGTATCTTGTGCCTCTTTTTTTCGGAGTTGCTATTGACTTTGACTGACTCTCAGTATGGAAATGGGCATTGTGTGGATACATGGGGAGCTTGGAGACCTAGACTTTGCAGTTGACATTTTTCTTTTAAATAAATGAGTTGAAGGGATGCAGTGAAAGACAGGTGGTCTTGCAAATTCTGCCAAGCAAGTAGGTCTCACTAATTAATCAATTAAAAACAGAAGTTATCAAAATAAATTTATGTACCAATAGTTTTATCTATTTGAGAGATGAAGCCTTGAAAAAGGGAATAATTTAACTTATCTTGGCAGCCTCATTCATGATAGTGGTGATTGTGTTTCACATAAAGCCCAGAATAGGTGAAGCGAGTGCTGTATTTCCATCATCACCAACAATATGGAAGTCCAATGTGATTAGCAAAATTATCAAAACTGAAATCCATCAATATGGAAGTCCATTTAATGCAAATTAAGTAGAGTTCATTGTTGGTGTCTGCATAGACTATTCAATGTAAAAGGGATGGACAGAATAAGTAGTGAACAGGTCCTAGAATGAGCATAACTACCTACTGTACAACAATACAATATGGAATAAGAGGTGGACACACTTGGGGCTTCTTTTAAGAATGTTCATAAGAGGCTTCCCAAACAGGCCTCTCTTTGTCAACTCCAGGGCAAGAGACAGAGAGACTGGCCTAGAGGCACATTCTGTAGCTCAGTAAAGGCTGAAGTGGCATTATTACAGATAAATATAAAAGACCTGGAAAACAAGCCCAGCACAGGGAGGACATTGTTCGATGTCTGCCTTCTGCCCTGATGGCATGGGAAGAATCATGAAGATGACACTGATGCTTTCAGGCTAATGGACCTGATCCTTTAATTTAGAGTCAAGGGGACTCATTTCTAGTGGCACAGAGATTTTGCAGTCCCCTTCCACACACACAGCTGTTACCAGCAGCACTGGATGAAAAAAAAAGGGTAGACCATTCCATGAAAAATTTCACTTTTTCGGACAATTTTTTTTCCCCAATCAGGATAAAACATCAAAACAACAGGCACTCCGCCTGTCCATCCCCCAGAGCTGGGTGAGAGGTGGGGATGCATTGCGGGTCCTCTGCCTTTCTCTGCCCCAGAGCTAGGGGGTGGCAGAACAACCCTGCACACTGCCAAGGCAGCCCTCTGGGAAAGCTTTTGTCAGTTTCACTAACAGATAATGAAACTCACAAGAGCTGTTCAGGCAGGCAGCCACTTTCTATTTCTTCAAAATAAAATCTCTTTTTTTTTGACAAAACTAAAATCCTCATGGAAAATTTCAGTTTTACAAACAGAGCATTTTTCATCAGAAGAAAAACTTTTCTTCCAGATCTAGTTACCAGGACCCAGTGGATGGGACACAGATTCCCATATGTTACGCTGATCCTTGTCTGCAGTTTTGGCCTCTTCGGTCCATTACTGGCTGGAGTAAGTTAGTGCGCTATTTGGTGGATCTTTGGATCCTCAGATCTGAGAGCAGCACTGGAAGGAACCCTAAAGCTTTGCAGTAGTGACAGCACCCTATGAATTGCTGCCAGCACCTGCCCCTGACTCAGGAGCAGGATCTATGCATGAGGAGACTATCCTAAATAATGCCCCTTTCACAGTGTCCCATAACTAAGATGAGGGAAGGGGGTGGGCAGGAGACATCTCACAGTTGGGTGCTGCACACATTACAGAGAAGGAATTAAGCATACTGCCCAGCAGAGCCCATACACAGAGCAATCTCTCTCCTCATCCGACGAAGTGGGTATTCATCCACGAAAGCTCATGCTCCAAAACGTCTGTTAGTCTATAACAGTGGTCCCCAACCTTTTTTGTGGCCAGTAGCACATTCATGTTTTCAGAAGAGTGTGGCGGGCACTAACAATTTTTCAAGGCTTATTTTGTATTTGTACATTAAATAATACAAAAAACCATCATATTTAATATTACATAATGTATGAATCCAGAGAGAAGAGAGAAGCTGGAGAGAAGCCGCGAGGACAGAGAACACCAGTTCCCGCAGTCCCAGAGGACTCTGTCCCCAGCAGGTGCAGGGCCCCAGATTCTCTCCCCTGCTGGGCACTAGGCGGGTCCTGCGCCTGCCTGGGACCGAGAACACCAGCACCCAGAGCCTGCAGCCCTGGAGTTCTCTGTCCCTGGCAGGGGCGGGGCCGCGGCTGCCAGGGAGAGAGAACACCAGTGCCTGCAGCCCCAGAGAAGCTGGAGAGAAGC
This sequence comes from Mauremys mutica, assembly GCF_020497125.1. Lineage (NCBI taxonomy): Eukaryota > Metazoa > Chordata > Testudines > Geoemydidae > Mauremys > Mauremys mutica. Next base: position 117,759,341 of record NC_059075.1, read on the forward strand.
CACAGCCTCGCACCTACCAGGGACAGAGAACACCAGTCTCTGCAGCCTGCAGCCTGCCCTGGAGTTCTCTCCCCAGCAGGCGCGGGGCCGCGGCTTCTCTCCCCCGCTGGGCACTAGGCGGGCGCACATAAATGCCACAGTGGGTGCCACGGCGCCCACGGGCACCACGTTGGGGACCACTGGTCTATAAGGTACCACAGGACTCTTTGCTGCTTTCTCCAGGTGAGAGAATGCAGTAGCACTACTGCCATCAGCAGCAAGGTGGAGCTGTATTGTAAGATGTTGACTAATGGCTGGGAAACACCTGTGACATGGCCAGTAACTGGGCAGTGCAGGAAACAGCATGGCTTGGATTTTAGCCTTGAGGAAGATGCTAAGGCTAGTGGAGAGGGAATGAGAGGTGATTGCTTTAGGGCTTCAGGCAGCTTGCTGGGTGCCAGCACAGAGTCCAGAGGCAGCAGGAGCTGAGCTACAATCAGCTTCCATTTGAGAATCTTCTGAATTGCTTGTGGCTAATCCTGCTGCGAGGGACTGGGGTATAGGTGGTCTTGCCTAGTGGTCACAGCTGGGCTGAGCTCTGCTCTCTAGGGACAGTAGTTGCTAGGCAAGAGTTGGAGGGATCCGAAGAGCCAGGTTCTGTAGGCAAGAGTCAGGGTCAGAATCAGGCTAGAGTCAGAGGCCAGATATCAGGAGACTAAGCAAAGTCTGGCACTGCAGCAGGCCAAAGTCTGTGTGGCAGCCCAGACAACATCCTGGGGCAACATCTGGGGTTGAATAGGGCACTTGGCCAATCAGAGGGCCATGGGGTACCTCAGTCTGGATCTCTTGGCAGTACTTCCTGCAGCATATATTCTCCACAGAGTTCCCTGGCTGAGCCTCTGCATGGCCTCCTGGTGGCACTGGGGGAATATCAGCTGTCCCAGGCTCTGCTGACCCAGCTTCTAGTCCTTATACCTTTTCCTTTTGCTATTCAGGTGCTCAAGGACCTCGGCAGGTCTAACACATTTGCAACTGTGACTAGGCTGTAGGAGAAGACAGGTCACTTACATAGAGCTCTCTGGATCTCTAGGCAAACTGGTCCACAAAAACAACATGCCCTTTGACAGGTCAGATGGAAGGAGTAAAAAACATGGGCTTACTTATAATATGGAACTGTAGTTTGGAAAGCAGTGACTCTTAAAAGGACTTGGAATTATGATGGAGAACCAACTGACCATGATCTCCCAGTGCAATGCTGTGGCTGAAAGGGCTAATGGGATCATTGGGTGTATAAACAGGAGTATATACAGTAGGAACAAGGAGGTTACATTTCTCCTCTATACAGCACTGGTGAAACTGGCAAAGCTAAAATGTTTGCTCCAGTTCTGGTGTCCAGCTTCTTCAATGCAGACAAGTACTTAGCTAACCACTCCAGCCCATAGCAGCTAACTTCCTCATCCTTCTATCTGATCCAAGCTAGTTTCCCAGGAAGCTAATTGGTCCCAGCTGTTTCTGGGTCCTTCTGCTTAACCCTCGCTTCCCTATTCATGCCTACGCTCCAATCATGAAGTTTTCTGAATCAGCTACCTTGACCCGACCAGGCCCAGAGGGACAGCGTAACCTCATTTTACAGGAAAAGACCAAGACAAATCTGCAAATACCTTATAATCCACTGAAAAAAAGGGGGCATTATAATGGTGATATGATGAAATGTCACTCTAAGGATTTACTGATTAATATTAAATAAACTGTGATACTTACAGAGGAAATAACCATTTCCGTAGCTTTGCTATCCATCCTTCTTCTCGTTCTCCAATCCCAAGCGTACAATTACATAGGTAAAGTGACTGCTTACTACAACAGTTCTTTACACAGAATGAAAGAGCAATTGTTGTAAACCTGATGTGTTCCAATCTAATTTCTTGGAAATTATCCATTGCCCTTTTCACAAACTCTTCTTCCTGACTCTCATACAAACAGTGAAACAACTCAAGCTGGTCACGCAGTTCCCCAGAGGTCTTATAAGGCAGAAGGGAGATGTTTTTAGCTTCTGCTTCAAACCACTTCAATAAATCCAGCTTTATTGCAGGTGATGCTGCAATGTAATTTTTTCTCCATGTCATTTAGTCTCTCTTTATTTAAGAGACCAAACAAGAAACGTACTGTTAACATCAAATAATTATTTTTAGATGGTCCATAAATTTTTAGCAAGTGAGTCACATCTTTCTTAGAAGACAAAGGTTTTGTCGTTGTCTCTTCATCTTCCTCTAGCACATAAAACAGAGCTGCAAAAAACTCTTGGAAACTCAAGTGAATGAAGCTGTAGACACTTTCACATTCTGTATCTTTTTGAAAAATACTTTTATTCAGAAAAAGAGAGTGAATCTTAGGCAAGGATAAATTGTGTTTCTTCAGGTCACCTTCTTCAAACAGGATTTTCTGTACTAAAATTCCATCTGCAGCCAATGAGCAAAGCTTCCACAGGGTAGTTTTAGACTGTTGCATTGAGTCAGTGAAATGGTCAGTTAGCAGAGTGGACAGAAAGAGCAAATATACTGAGGTGGTTGTTTTTGAAGTTTGTGCAAGATCTTCCCTTTTTTCCATCTGTTGCTTCATAACCGTGCAGATGATCCAACACACAATGGGGACAAAGCACATGGTGAAGAGCATTTCATTTTCTTGGACAAAATTAAAGGCTTGTGTTGCTTTCTTTTCATCACAAAAGAATTTATAGAAATATTCTTTCCTTTCGTCTCCAGAAAATCCCATTATCTCTGCATAACATGGAAATTTTAAATTATGCTGTAGTTTCTCCAGAGCAGTTGGTCTCGTAGTGATCAGTAAGAAGGATTTTTGAAGAACTTTCTTTCTCAATAAACTGCACAGTACGGTTTTCACTGGCTTCTTCTCAATGGGTCAGTGCACAGATTAACTTCATCAATGTCTAGCAAGGAACTCAACTCATCAAAACCATCTATTAGGAATAGGAGTTTTTCTGGCTTCTCAAAGATTTCTTTAATTGGTCTTACTCCATCAGGATAATTGTCTAAAACCAAATCAGCAACACTTTTCTTTGCAGTAACAAGATTTATTTTTCTGCAATTTATATAGAAAACATAATCAAACTTTTTCTGATAGAGTTTTCCAGCTGCCCAGTCCAACATGATCTTTCTTGCTGTCATTGTTTTCCCAATTCCAGCAGCTCCCTGTAGCACAACAGTTTTTGGGCTTTGTTGATTTCTACCAGGGTCAAATAAAACATTAATCTTAGTGAGACAGGTCTGGTGAGCCATCAGTTCTGTGTGTTTCCTTCCTCTGGTGATTATTTCATGTTCTTTCTCCTCCCGCTGCCGATGTTCCTTTACAATAAGCAGTTCTGTGTATCTTTTGTCTAGACTCACATATTCACCCATGCAAGCATTCCTATCTTCTATTATTTGGTATTCTTCTTGTATATGTTCTCTATACTTCTTCTGGTAATCTAATTCAATGACAATGGCATGAAGCATTAGACATACCGAGTACAGTTGTTCAAACAAAGATCATTTGAACTGCCATTCATCGGTTATATCCAAAGGTTGGACAGGACAAGATATTGGTGACATTCTGTTCTTTCTGGTCTCCCAGCATTCCCACCAGAAGAATATATCCAGAAGAATGGAAAAGAGGGTTCTTAATCAAACTCCCTTACAAAGAAGATTTGAGTGATTGTGACAAACGGCACAAGATTACACTTCTTTCAGGCCCAGGGAAAGTTTTCTGTGCAATCATCCTAAATCAGAGTTAACTAAAAGTGTGAATTTGAAGCAGCTAATTTAAACATTAAATCCCTGTGTGGACACTGTTATTCAGAATTTAAATGGCCGTTGGAAGTGAATTAAACTAAACCTAATTAAGACCATTTTAATTCTGCAGAACAGCATCCACACAGGGATTTAACATAGTATAATTAATCCACTTCAAATGTATGCCTTTAGTTCATTCAAATTAACTTTCCTGGATGTCTTCATGTAGACAATCCTTTAAAAGCCATAGATCGCAGATTTAGAGAATGGTAAGCTGGTTTTTGACTTGACATTTTGCTAGACATGTGACTTGACATTTTGCTAGAATTTTACATATTAAAATTAGTCTCTTGTCTTTTATTGTTTAATTATTTTGTACATGATCATCTCTCACCTTGGTTCTGATTCAGCAATGTCCTTAAGCACAGATTGAAGTCCCCTTACAATAAATGAAATTTGAGCATGCGCTTAAAGTTAAGAATTTGCTCAAGTGCTTTTCTGAATAAGGATAATTTAGCTCATTCCTTTTTGGGGCGGGGGGAAGGGTTGGTCCTTCTGATCTTTTCTTTTAGTTTTGTCTTATTTTTTCTATTAACATAAGAACATAAGAACATAAGAAAGGCCGTACCAGGTCAGACCAAAGGTCCATCTAGCCCAGTATCTGTGTACCGACAGACGCCAATGCCAGGTGCCCCTGGGGGAGTGAACCTAACAGGCAATGATCAAGTGATCTCTCTCCTGCCATCCATCTCCATCCTCTGACGAACAGAGGCTAGGGACACCATTCTTACCCATCCTGGCTAATAGCCATTTATGGACTTAGCCACCATGAATTTATCCAGTCCCCTTTTAAACATTGTTATAGTCCTAGCCTTCACAACCTCCTCAGGTAAGGAGTTCCACAAGTTGACTGTGCGCTGCGTGAAGAAGAACTTCCTTTTATTTGTTTTAAACCTGCTGCCTATTAATTTCATTTGGTGACCCCTAGTTCTTGTATTATGGGAATAAGTAAATAAATTTTCCTTATCCACTTTCTCAGCATCACTCATGATTTTATATACCTCTATCATGTCCCCCCTTAGTCTCCTCTTTTCCAAACTGAAGAGTCCTAGCCTCTTTAATCTTTCCTCATATGGGACCCTCTCTAAACCCCTAATCATTTTAGTTGCTCTTTTCTGAACCTTTTCTAGTGCTAGAATATCTTTTTTGAGGTGAGGAGACCACATCTGTACACAGTATTCGAGATGTGGGCGTACCATGGATTTATATAAGGGCAATAATATATTCTCAGTCTTATTCTCTATCCCCTTTTTAATGATTCCTAACATCCTGTTTGCTTTTTTGACCGCCTCTGCACATTGCATGGACATCTTCAGAGAACTATCCACGATAACTCCAAGATCTTTTTCCTGACTCGTTGTAGCTAAATTAGCCCCCATCATGTTGTATGTATAGTTGGGGTTATTTTTTCCAATGTGCATTACTTTACATTTATCCACATTAAATTTCATTTGCCATTTTGTTGCCCAATCACTTAGTTTTGTGAGATCTTTTTGAAGTTCTTCACAATCTGCTTTGGTCTTAACTATCTTGAGTAGTTTAGTATCCTCTGCAAACTTTGCCACCACACTGTTTACCCCTTTCTCCAGATCATTTATGAATAAATTGAATAGGATTGGTCCTAGGACTGACCCTTGGGGAACACCACTAGTTACCCCTCTCCATTCTGAGAATTTACCATTAATTCCTACCCTTTGTTCCCTGTCCTTTAACCAGTTCTCAATCCATGAACGGACCTTTCCTTTTATCCCATGACAGCTTAATTTACGTAAGAGCCTTTGGTGAGGGACCTTGTCAAAGGCTTTCTGGAAATCTAAGTACACTATGTCCACCGGATCCCCCTTGTCCACATGTTTGTTGACCCCTTCAAAGAACTCTAATAGATTAGTAAGACACGATTTCCCTTTACAGAAACCATGTTGACTATTGCTCAAGAGTTTATGTTTTTCTATGTGTCTGACAATTTTATTCTTTACTATTGTTTCAACTAATTTGCCCGGTACCGACGTTAGACTTACCGGTCTGTAATTGCCGGGATCACCCCTAGAGCCCTTTTTAAATATTGGCGTTACATTAGCTAACTTCCAGTCATTGGGTACCGAAGCCGATTTAAAGGACAGGTTACAAACCTTAGTTAATAGCTCCGCAACTTCACATTTGAGTTCTTTCAGAACTCTTGGGTGAATGCCATCTGGTCCTGGTGACTTGTTAATGTTGAGTTTATCAATTAATTCCAAAACCTCCTCTAGTGATACTTCAATCTGTGACAGTTCCTCAGATTTGTCACCTACAAAAGCCAGCTCAGGTTTGGGAATCTCCCTAACATCCTCAGCCGTGAAGACTGAAGCAAAGAATCCATTTAGTTTCTCCGCAATGACTTTATCATCTTTAAGCGCTCCTTTTGTATTTTCATCGTCAAGGGGCCCCACTGGTTGTTTAGCAGGCTTCCTGCTTCTGATGTACTTAAAAAACATTTTGTTATTACCTTTGGAGTTTTTGGCTAGCCGTTCTTCAAACTCCTCTTTGGTTTTTCTTATTATACTCTTGCACTTAAGTTGGCAGTGTTTGTGCTCCTTTCTATTTGCCTCACTAGGATTTGACTTCCACTTTTTAAAGGAAGTCTTTTTATCTCTCACTGCTTCTTTTACATGGTTGTTAAGCCACGGTGGCTCTTTTTTAGTTCTTTTACTGTTTTTCTTAATTTGGGGTATACATTGAAGTTGGGCCTCTATTATGGTGTCTTTAAAAAGGGCCCACGCAACTTGCAGGGATTTCACTTTAGTCACTGTACCTTTTAACTTTTGTCTAACTAACCCCCTCATTTTTGTATAGTTCCCCCTTTTGAAATTAAAGGCCACAGTGTTGGGCAGTTGAGATGTTCTTCCCACAACAGGGATGTTGAATGCTATTGTATTATGGTCACTATTTCCAAGCGGTCCTGCTATAGTTACCTCTTGGACCAGCTCCTGTGCTCCACTCAGGATTAAATCTAGAGTCGCCTCTCCCCTTGTGGGTTCCCGTACCAGCTGCTCCATGAAGCAGTCATTTAAAGTATCGAGAAATTTTATCTCTGCATTTCGTCCTGAAGTGAAATGTTCCCAGTCAATATGGGGATAATTGAAATCCCCCACTATTATTGGGTTCTTAATTTTGATAGCCTCTCTAATTTCCCTTAGCATTTCATCATCACTATTACTGTCCTGGTCAGGTGGTCGATAATAGATCCCTACTGTTATATTTTTACTAGAGCATGAAATTTCTATCCATAGAGACTCTATGGAACCTGTGGATTCGCTTAAGATTTTAACTTCATTTGAATCTACACTTTCTTTCACATATAGTGTCACTCCTCCCCCTGCACGGCCTGTTCTGTCCTTCCGATATATTTTGTACCCCGGAATGATTGTGTCCCATTGATTGCTCTCAGTCCACCAGGTTTCTGTGATGCCTATTATATCTATATCCTCCTTTATCACAAGGCACTCTAGTTCACCCATCTTATTATTTAGACTTCTGGCATTTGTGTACAAGCACTTTAAAAACTTGTCCCTGTTTATTAGCCTGCCTTTTTCTGATGTGCCAGTTTCTTTTTTATGTGACTGTTTATCATCTGATCCGGCCCTTACATTATACTTCTCATTCCTCTGCTCCTGACTATAACCTGGAGATTCTCTATCATCAGACTCTCCCCTAAGAGAAGTCTGTGTCCGATCCACACGCTCCTCTGCAGCAGTCGGCTTTCCCCCATCTCCTCCCTTTCTCCCCAGTAAGTATCATTTGTCTTCTTTTGTTATTTCTAACTTCTTCTCTTCTTGCTCCCTGGTTATGTTTTATCTCCTCTTCTGTTTGCTAGCTTTTTTAATCCCTTTCTGCTTATCTCACCTCTAGATACCCTTCTTTGCTTCACCTTCCACCCCCATTCCTTGATACTGCCACTCCAAACACTGGGGGATAGGATTGGACACTGGTATTTAGTTGGGGCCCATCTCTAATCCTGAGTAGTGCAGTATGGGAAGTAGAGTGCCAGTGTTTCAGTGGACAGCTGACTTGCTTATGCAGGCCTTGTCTCCTCTATGGGCCAAGATCCCTAGCTTGACTTCATCTTCAGTCAAGATGAAGATGCACCATGGTTTTCTATCTTGCTGGGCCGCATGGTGCATCATGGGAGATGTAGTCCAGAAAGGGAGCCTGGCCCATAGAGAAGAAAGGGGTCATGAGGCACATGAACTATGACTCAAATAGAGCATTCCAGCAGCATTTCAGAATGCTATGTTAAGAGTGTTAAAACATCCTTTAAAAGGTTTTAAACCATGGGCACTATTAAACCAGTTTACAGAATGTGGACATAGGGCCAGACCATATGAGCACACTTTAGAAAAACAAAAATGTGTTCTAGCCTGAGTACGAGCACATAGACCAAAATGCATTAAATGATTTATCAGTGGACTATTTCTACAAATGGTCATCAGACATAATTCCAATACAGTGTGAATTGACCCAATAAGTGCACAGCAAATGGCTTCTTCACAGGAAGCAGCCCTGCCTGTGTCAATGTGGGATTTATCCCTCTTTAATGTTTTGGCCATAACAGCTTTGTGTACTTGTTCTTTCTTTGTAACTCAGCACAGTCCTTTTATTACATTTATTGTTGTTCTCTGAGTTCCCCTTGTTTGAGATGCATCTTTCTATCATAATTGGACTAAGAGGTGGATGCAGTATTCTAAGTACAGTCTTACCAAAGCCTTTCAGAGAGAGATTATCATCTCCCTGCTCCTTGGCATAATGTATTTCTGCACAGGGTCCCAGATCCCCTCGTCTGTTGTTCCCTCTTGTTTCTTCAATTTTTGCTGTTTTCTCCTTTTCCTGTGACAAAACTAACGAAGGAGATTAATTGCAATAATACCATAGCGTTTAAGGCCAGAAGGGAACCACCTGATCATGTAGTCTGACCTCCATTCAATACCCCCCAGCCCCTGAACACTAAACCCAACAACCAAAATGAGATCAAAGTATTACAGCCCACAGGAGACTAGACTATTATGTGTCCCAGGCAGAGGATAGGAGGAACCAAGATGCACCAGTACCTGAGCCCCTCCACAGTGGCAGGGAAATGATTAAGTGAGATCTACCCAGATAATCCTTGCTAGCAACCTGCACTCACACACTGCAGAGGAAAGGAGAGAAAAACCCCAAGTCACAGCCAATCTGCCCTGCTGCTTTACATGCACAAGTTAGAAAATCCTACCCAGAGTTTTATCATGGAATTGCCACCTCACCGTAACTATAGTGTCACTTAAGCTATTGTTATAACAGGGCTAGATTGGACCTGGTGTTTACACAGGTGTGGAGGGAGAAGGCATGGTCCTAATTGCACACCCTTGTAATTCCCACACAAGAATCAGGGATAATTGCAGTACCTGATCTCAGGGGAGCACAGGAACTGTATCCTTGGGGAAACCCAGCACCCCAAAGGGTCAGTGAGAAGCAGAGAGGAGCTAGAGCCCTGACCTTGTTCCCCTCCACATCTGACTGCTGAGCAGGAGCAGCACACATGGAAAAATACTGGAGCTGGCTAGAATTTCTTTTTTTCTCCACCATGGAAAATTTTGAGTTTTTGGCAGAAAAAAAACAAAACAAAACAATCAAACATAAAACCGTGAAAGCCAAATAGTTTTGGCTGAAAACCAAAATTTTGATTTAAAAAAATGTTGCTGCAATGTGTTATGAGAATTGTAGTTTGCTTGCTTCCTGCTCCCATTCTCCTCTATGGGCAAAGATCCCTAGCCTCAGCCTGACTACATCTTCCATCCTGCACCATGGTTTTCTCTCTTGCTGAGCCACCATGTTGCATCATGGGAGATGTAGCTCAGAGTGGGAGCCTGGCCCATACAGAAGAAAGGGGTCATGAGGCACCTGAACTATGACTCCCATACAGCACTCCAGCAGCATTTCAGAATCAAAATTGTTCTGTTTTCATAAGAAAAGTTTTTGTTTTTCCCATGGAAAGCAGGCAATTATCACAAACAAAATTTGTTTTGACAAAAATGCTATTTTCTGTTGACAATTTGCTGTACCCTGTTAGTCACACTTCCCTTGCATGCCAGGCAGCTCAAGAATATTGTGGTTGCTGGGAATAAGAACCTGAATATCTCTTTGATCATTGCTGGCCAGGAGCAAGTCTTACAAAAGTTTCCTGAGCCTGAAAGCATTTGTACCAGTCTTTCCAAAGTATTTCTCTGATCCAAGAATTCACAAAAGCAGCAAAGAATCCTGTGGCACCTTATAGACTAACCGACGTTTTGCAGCATGAGCTTTCGTGGGTGAATACCCACTTCGTCAGATGCAAGTAGTGGAAATTTTCAGGGGCAGGTATATATATGCAAGCAAGAAGCAAGCTAGAGATAACGAGGTTAGTTCAATCAGGGAGGATGAGGCCCTGTTCTAGCAGTTGAGGTGTGAAAACCAAGGGAGGAGAAACTGGTTCTGTAGTTGGCAAGCCATTCACAGTCTTTGTTTAATCCTGAGCTGATGGTGTCAAATTTGCAGATGAACTGAAGCTCAGCAGTTTCTCTTTTCACACTGGAAATTTCCACTACTTGCATCCAACTAAGTGGGTATTCACCCATGAAAGCTCATGCTGCAAAACGTCTGTTAGTCTATAAGGTGCCACAGGATTCTTTGCTGCTTTTAACCTAAGCTGGTAGAAAATAAGATAAAGGGGGGGGTCATGTGGGTCCCCACATCTGTACCCCACATCTGTACCCCGGAGTTCAGAGTAGAGGGGGGAACCTTGACAGCAAGTCAGTAGCCATGAGGAGAATGAGTTCACTACATCAGACTTAACTAGAGCAGCATCTGTCTGGGTACATGGGACTCCTGCTGGGACTTCTGAAAAAACCAAGTGACCAGCCATGTCCTTAACCAGCTCTCTGTCCTGCTCCTCTGTTCATCACTCTTGCCTGGATGTTCAGGATCTTTTGTGCACACCTACATCACCTTTCTGAAAAAGTCATGAGAACCCAGAGAATGGGGACAAAACAAACAGCACGTGTACGCACATGCATACGCGCACACACACACTTTAGCCAGCCAAACTGTCACTTTGCCAGCACACGCTTCTGAAAGTGTTGACTGGAATGGATCAGAAACTGGGACCATGAAAAAATGTCTGTGAAACATGCCTGAGAACTCCCTTAGCCCTGTAGAATGGGCGAATTCTTTTGCATTAGCACAAACTCTAAAGTGCAGCATTATGTCTTGACACATGATGCTGACACAAACGTGCATCCAGGATAAACAAATGTTGGAGAAGAATACAGAAAATGCCGACTTAATAGCTGTGGAGTTGTGTAACACTATGAAAAACCCAAATAAAAAAATTAAACAATAAGGCAACATACAACAAACAATGACTGAGCTATTGGAACAGAATGGCAATTCCCCACTGGATCCAAGGAGAGCCTTGTGTCTTCCCCCTGCCCTAAGAGACTGAAAATGAAGGTTACCAGACCACTGCATTCCATAACTCTCCATTCCCTGGGCCCCGACTCCCTTTCTCCCTCCCACACCCTCCACCCAACAAAACCCCCCAATAATCCCCCGCCTCCAATGTCAGACCGAGCACAGAGCAAATCCAGCTCCTACTCCTGAGTCTCTCCCCTTCAAGATGGTCCCTATCCAAAGAGTTCACAATCCCAGCTGCCTGCCAGAGCCCATGGGATCTGTCTCACTGCCCTGCCTGCTGATCTCGATGCTAGCAGATGCTTTTCCCTTGCAGGAGGGGAGAAGAAGCGCTGGTGCACTCTGCAGATTGGTCTACTCCCCCAACACCCCACTCACACTACGTGTGACATTACCTAGGGTACAATCTGGACTGCAGCTGTGTCCTCTCGGCAATCCAGCCTGGGATGCCTTTTACACTGCTTTGCTGTGAGAACTACCACTCCTCGTGCTGCTCATGCACAGCAAAATCACTCCCAGCTATGTTACATTAATGCTCTGCCAGGGACTCATGCATTGTATTGCACAGTGACACCAGAAAATTCCCAGTCCCTGCCTGGTCCCTCAGAAATGTGCCAGCACAGGGGTGGACAATGAAAGCTCCTAGAAGGTCCATCTTTTCATCAAAAGAAAATGATATGCACAGACACTGTTATCTCAAGTGGTGGTTCCCAAACACTTCAATCCAAACACACTGGTTTAGATAAAACTATAGAATGAGTTTATTAACTACAGAAAGGTAGATTTTAAGGGACTACAAGTAATGAGGCATAAAAGTCAGAATTGGTTACAAGAAAATAAAAGTAAAACACAATGAATGCCTAACTTAAGAAGCTAAGTGAATTCAAAGCAAAGTCTCTCTTCTCACGTTTCAATGGTCTTACAGGCTGAATTTCTTTCAGTCTGGGTCCCTTACCCTATCCAGTAATGCTGCCTTTGTTCTTCAAGTGTTGTCAATGCCATAGGGTGTCTGCTCTCCCTTCCTATAGTTCTTTCTATTCTTCGAGAATCATCTCCAGCTGAGATTCAGGAAGTAGAAAGTATGTAGACGGGAACCCCAAGCTCTTTCTTTGTCAAGATGTAAATTTTTCACTCACATACTCTTTCCTGCTGAAGAGTGGCCATTTAACCAGGTGCTGATGCATTTGATTTAATAGACACCTGGCTGAAGAATCAGATTCCTTTGGTCTCTGAGGGACTGGTGTGTGACTGTTCCCTGTCATAGTAATACCATACAGAGGAATCTTATCACTTTACATGTAATGTTGACACACATATTTTACCAGGATAATAATGATCAACAAATTAAGAGTTTTCAAATGATACCACACAAGGCATACTTTGTACAAAAATTATCATATTCCAGTAAAGGGGTGAACATAGGGATACATACTGCCACAGAGTCCCAATGTTTGGGAGAAAAAAGAACCCTGAATCTGTACAAGGGAGAGAAGCCCCCACTTCTTGGAAAGCCCCCAAGTTCTGTAAAAATTGGTAGAGCCCCTGAGGTATTTTGGAGGCAGGAAGAGAGGAGCTCCCAATGGTTTTGTAAAAGGGGTGAAGATCAGGGTAACAGACTGTCACACTATGAAGCCAAGGAAGTTACTTTTAAAAAGTCAATTAAGAAAAGCTTAGATTCTATAGAATCTGAGTATGTGATGCAGCAACAAAAATACATCACATGATCAGGGGTTTGACATCACAGCTTTAAGGGGAAATTAATTCCCACTTAACACCTCTTACACCATTAAGATTTCTGTAAGAGAATCAAAAACTGTTTCAAGATTTGTTAATCCTCTATACGGCCTTGTGTTTCAGATTCTTAAATATTTATCAATCACAGAAGCCAATATGTAGCCATGCTTAACAGCAAAACAAGTCCAATCTCCCAGTGCAACACAAAAATATACCACAGAAATTCTGCAATCCCAGTCAATACTTTGGAGGTGTATGTATGGCGCTGAGATAGAAGCAATGCCACCCAGCTTCGCTTTGCACCTGGGCTCTCATGGCTCAATGCTGTATAATGCACAATTGACAAACCAGGTTTTATCTTCTGCAAAACGTCCAGCTCCTTGGTTGTTCTTTCATCTATGTGGTTTTCAGACAAGCTGTGAAAACAAAAATGAACCATGACAAAAAACTATCAACCTAAAGCCAAGATTGTAATTATTTATCAACAATATAATTCAAATGAATCTTAATAGATAGGCTGACCATATTTCCCAAAGGGAAAACAAGACACTGTGTGGGGCAGTGCTGGCCCGAGTCACTCTCCCGAGTACCCACCACCACCAGGGCCGGATTAACTCTCCTGTGGGCCCGGGGCTATTATATTTATGGGGCACCCAGGCCAGGACAAGGGGTTGGGGTGCAGGAGAGGGTGTGGGATCTGGGAGGGAGTTTGGGTGCAGTAGAGGATTCTGACCTGGGCCAGGGGGTTGGGGTGCAGGAGGGGGTGTGAAGTGCAGGCTCTGGCCAGGAGGTGCTTACCCCAGGTGGCTCCTAGCCGGCGGTGCAGCATGGCTCAGGCAGGCTGCCTGCATGCTGGGACCCCACGCCACTCCTAGAGGCCGCCGGATGCTGTCATGTCTTTGCGCACACCGGAGGCAGTGTCTCTGTGTGCTACCCACACCCACAAGCACTGCCCCCGCAGCTCCCATTGGCTGGTTTCCCAGCCATTGGGACCCGCAGAGATGGTGCTGGGAGTGGGAGCAGCATGGGGAGACATGCTGTCCCCCTTCCCCCCCCCACCCGCCAGGGGCTCACAGAGACGTGCCACTCAGGTGCATGCCACTCCCAGCCACTTCTGGGAGTGGCATGGGGCCATGGCATGCAGGCAGCCTGCCTGAGCCCTTTATTTTTGCAGAGGCCCCATAGCCAGAGGCCCTGGGCTGCAGTACCTAAAGCACCTGCATTAATCCAGCACTGCCCACCACCCACACGGGGCTAGCATCCCTGCTTGCCCAAGTCCTGTCCCCCCAACCAGCTCCCGCACAAGGTTGGAGCTGGCATCGCTGCTCGCCCAAGCCCTGCCTGCGCCCCACATGAGGCTGGAGCTGGCATCACTGCTCATCTGAGAAGGGCCCAGTACAAATTTGTAACACGGGCCCTCTCCCATACACATACCACAATCCCACATCCCATACACGCAATCTCATGAACCATTAAAAAAGTTTGTTTTAATTCTGAAATTACTGTTACATATTCTACGTTTCTGAAAATGCCCCCCACCCTTTGCTATTTTTGTTTAACATAACACCCAGCCTGATAGTCCTACAAGTTTGCTGACTATTTTGTAACTTTGTGGTCATTATAAAGCTATTATATCCTGTTGATGTCTTGATTTTTTTTTGTTCTAATGGACCAACATCACTGCAAACGTTTTATAATTAGGTCAATTAACTTTAAAGCTTCATTTTAATGGCCTTTTTCATTGCAAAATCATGAATTAGCCCCCCAAAGTCAATTTCTCTTGCAAGTTCACTCTCAATAGATAAGATAGCTAGGTGACTTAACATTTCCTGTCCCATTGTAGAACACCTGCAGTTTTTGATGAGTGCTAGCTTGCTGAAACTTCTTTCAGCTTCTGCCACAGTCACTGGCAGTGTGCGAAAAATCCATAGAGCTATGCACACTTCACTGAAAATTAATTGCAATTTTTTTTAAATCTCATTTAATAAGATATGTGGGGGTGGTTCATATTATTTTCCAAAAGTAGACTTGAAGATTTTTTTTTCAGGTGCAACATTTCAAAAGGAAAATTCTCAGAAAGATCTGTAGAATACTTTTGAAGTAGCCATTTTGAAGCTTCTTCCAGGCAAGAATACTGTGGGAGACCGTATCAAAAGCTTTGCTAAAGTCAAGATATATCACATCAACCACTTTCCCCATATCCACAGAGCCAGTTATCTCATCATAGAAGGCTATCAGGTTTCTTAGGCATGACTTGCCCTTGGTGAATCGATGTTGACTGTTCCTGATCACCTTCCTCTCCTCCAAGTGCTTCAAAATGAATTCCTTGAGGACCTGCTCTATGATTTTTCCAGGGACTGAAGTGAAGCTGACTGGTCCATAGTTGCCCAGGTTCTTTTTTTCCCCTCTTTAAATATGGGCACTATATTTGCCTTTTTCCAATCGTCCGGGACCTTCCCCGATTGCCACGAATTTTCAAAGATAATGGGCAATGGCTCTACAATCACATCAGCCAACTCCCTCAGCACCCTTGGATGCATTAGGTCTGGCCCCATGGACTTGTGCATGTCCAGCTTTTCTAAATAGTCCAAACCTGTTCTTTCACCACTGAGGGCTGCTCACCTACTTCCCATGCTGTGTTGCCCAGTGCAGCAGTCTGGGAGTTGCCCTTGTCTGTGAAGACCGAGGCAAAAAAAGCATTGAGTACTTCAGCTTTTTCCACATCATCTGTCACTATGTTGCCTCCCCCATTCAGGAAGGATCCCACACTTTCCCTGACCTTCTTCCTGTTGCTAACATACCTGTAGAAACCCTTCTTGTTACCCTTCACAGCTCCAATTGTACCTGGGCCTTCCTGATTACACATCTGCATGCTCTAGCAATATTTTTATACTCCTTGCTAGTCATCTATCCAAATTTCCACTTCTTGTAAGCTTCCTTTTTGAGTTTAAGCTCACCGAAGATTTCACTGTTAAGCCAAGCTGGTCGCCTGCTATATTTTCTATTATTTCTGCACTTCGGGATGGTTTGTTCCTGCAACTTCAATAAGGCTTCTTTAAAATACAACCAGCTCTCCTGACTCCTTGCCCCCACATATTAGCCTCCCAGGGGATCCTGCCCATCAGTTCCCTAATGGAGTCTAAGTCTGCTTTTCTGAAGTCCAGGGTCTGTATTTTGCTACTCTCCTTTCTTCCTTTTTTCAGGATCCTGTACTCAACCATCTCATGGTCACTACTGCCTAGGTTGCCACCCACTTCTACTTCCCCTACCAATTCTTTCTGTGATCTGGAGACTTCAGTTAGTTGTCCGAAGAAAGTCTCGTCTACCTCATCCTTCTGATCCAATGGTCTATAGCAGTGGTCTCCAAAGTGGGGTGCACGGCAGGAGGAGTGCTTTTCTTTTTTTTTTCTTTTCTTTTTTGGCGTTTCGGCAGTTCGGGCTGGAGTCCAAGCAGCTTTTTTTTTTTTTGCTTCAGCGCGGCAGGGGGTGCATGCTCAAAATTTTTTTACTGATACGGGTGCGCAATCAAAAAAGTTTGGAGACCACTGGTCTATAGCACATGCCTACCATGACGTCAGTCTTGTTGCTCTCGCCTCTAAACTTAAAACAAAGAATCTCAACAGGCTTTTCTCCAGCTTCAAACTGGAGCTCTGAGCAATCATTCTGCTCTCTTACATACAATGTAACAAGCCAGTCTCTTGGTATCTTTTCTCTCTTGTTGGAAGTCTTACACCTTTCTCCCATACCTGTCCTTCCTAAACAGTTTATACCCATCCATGACACTGCTCCAGTAGTGTGAACTGCCCCAACAAGTTTCTGTTATTCCAATTGCATCATAGTTCCTTGATTGTGCCAGGACTTCCAATTCTTCCTGCTTGTTTCCCAGGCTTCTTGCGTTCATGTAAATGCAGCTAAGAAAACTAGCCGATTGCCCTACTTTCTCAGTATGAATCAGGCTTCCCATCTTGTACCCTCCTCCTTGTGTTTTCTCCCGGTATCCCACTACCCCACTTACCTTGGGGCTTAGGTCACCATCCCCCGGCAAACCTAGTTTAAAGCCCCCCCCACTAGGTTAGCAAGTTTACCTTAACCTCTACAGTCATCCAGAGGAATGTTATGATGCTTCAAGCTGCCAATTAGCACTTCAGCTATCTGTTCTCCTTTTTTTAAATCAAAGTTGATAAACTTAAGAAACCTTTCTTTAATGTTAAATGTACCACTGTCTTTGTTGTGAACTACAAATCACTATATCAAAACGTTGTTCATGGTGAGAGGCATCAGAAGTAGCATCACATATGATAGAATAATAAATGGCCTTTTCTCTCTCTGCCAGGATGGCCTTCTGCATACTCTTACCACATAATTCAATAAACTCATTCTCACTCTCCCATAAGAGTGCACCTGTCCTTTCATTGTTCTGCCCTCTGTTTGCTTCTGTTTGATTTTAGTCAAATGGTCACAAGTGATGCTGTCATAATGAGCACAAATCTCAAGAGTTCCAAGAAAGTTACCATTTTGTGGGTCACCTATCAGATTATTTTCTCCTTGGAATGATAAACCTTATGAACCAAGAAATAAGGTAACATCCAACAATCTTTCCAATATTTCTTTCCATCTTGTAGCTTCTGTTAAAATTTGTTTTTGAATCTCACTGTCCACTCCATGTCCACCTGACAGTGACTGCTGTAATTGCTTCCACTGGCAGTAACAAGTTTTATATTCTATGCTCTTTTCATGTTCAGGAAGTTTAGTATATAGTTTATGCCATTTTTTCACAATTGGTGAATACCCTTCATTTTTTGCCAGCATACTGCATTGCTTATGCCTCCCTGCAGGAAATAGCCGACATGGAAAACAATACAGTGCTTGGTTGGTAGCACTCCGAACAAGCCAGTCTCTTGGTATCTTTTCTCTTTTGTTGGAAGTTTTACATCTGAGAAGAAATTCAGGAAAATTATGCTCACCAACCTGCTTTGGCATTGACTTGGCTAGCTTCTGCATTTCTTCAAAAGTCAGGACACCAGATAGAACAATTTTTTGATGGATAGAATCTGTTATGTTTTCAGGCCACAAGCCTGGATCTTTGAAAAGACAAGAATCAGATAGTGTAGCACTACTGTCTCCTGCTTCTTGTAAACCTTCTGAATGTGGTGGTGCTAATGGTCAGGGCCGGTTCCAGATTTTCTGCTGCCCCAAGCGGCAAAAAAAAAAAAAAGCCGATCAGTGGCACGGTCAATCTAGCCGCTCAATTCTTCAGCAGCAATTCGGCGGAGGGTCCTTCTCTTCCTCTTTGACCTGCCGCCGAGGCACCTGCCACTGAATTACCGCCAAAGACACGGACGGCCCGCCCGAATATTTGTATTGGCCGCCCCAAGTACCTGCTTCCTTAGCTGGTGCCTGGAGCTGGCCCTGCTAATGGTGATACTACCTGACTATCTTCAAGCATTAGACTTGAGTCACATGCTGCACGTTCTGGCAACTTTTCTTTGTCATAAATTGCCAGTGCCACACAGACACAGTCTTTATATTGAAATAATTATCATCTTGATTTTGTTCATCTGCTTCCCTAATTAGTATATTGCCTGACTGCAGAAAGGCCTTGTCTGTTTTGAAAAACTGGAGGATAGATTGGTTTCCTTTAGCTTCTTTTAGTTCCCTTTTCTTTTATACCTTACAGTTCAGGCTGCCTGGTTTGTATTTATAGCCAGCAGTATGGGGTGTGTGTGTGACTGTGAGTGAATTAGACACTTACTCACATATATTTTGGGTCTGCAAATACTACCAGAAGCAGCAGCAGCACTGGCTCCCACTGTCTTATGGTGCTTTGCTTTGCCCCTTCCACCAGCTGTCCCTCCCTCCTGCCTATGCACAAGAAATCTGGGACTGGTAGTTCTTGATCTTGGTATGATAGACGATGTCACATAGAGGAGCACAAATCTCTTTGTCTCTCAGACTCAAACTACCAGTCCTAGTTTAACTGCACAAGCTACACACTCTGTATTCTAGAGAAGGGCCTGGGCTGCGCCAGCAGGCCCAGCAACTCCCTGTTCAGAATGTGGCTTGAAATTGCTCTAACACACTGCTTCTGATTGGCTCCAGCAAATCTCACAAGATCTGGACAATAGATACATAGATACATGGAAATAAGTTTCTATAAGTATCCTCAGGCATGAGCTACAATTTAGCCTAATTTTTTTCCTCATGGTAATGGGGGTGGCAGCCTGGGCTGGGCCGTCCAGGGCCTCCGGACCCAGTAAAGTTTACCCTTTTTTCCCCATGCGGGGGCCCTGCGCCCAAGCCCTACCTCCTGCCCCCTGCACGGGGGTGGCATTGCTGCTCGCCTCTCTTCACATGACTCGGCACTGATCAAGTTGGCAAGAGCAAATGGGACAAATGCCAAAAAAGTTGGGACGGTCAGGACAGGGCTTAAAAAAAGGGATTGTCCGAGCCAAAATGGGATGTATGGTCACCCTATTAAGAGTACTGTAATTTTAAAACCACAGATGCCAGGAAAGTCAGTGCTAAAGTTACAGTAAGAAAAGACAAATTTGGAAAGTACAGAAATGCAGAATTAAAATCCCACAACAACACTAACTCTGCCTCCTAACCCCTGCCATCCTGTGCACCCTCCATGTCAGGTAGATGTGTGTCAAAAAGCAACACCAAGTAACATGTTAAATCTCAGACAATTTGGTAGTTCAACCAGGAATATCTCAAACCCCACGTCACTGTGGTGTTTTGTCAGCAGGCATCTTAAACCCCATCCAACACATGTCATGCAGCTGAATGTACCTAATCAACTGGCAAGGGAGAGGAGAAGTCAGACTTTACTGCAGTGGGGAGCTGGATCACTGTGGAGAGTGAATGGTCAAAACGGTTGTCAGACAGCCAGGGGCTGACAGGAGGAATGTCTATCAGGGAGTGGGATGGACTTGGAGAGATCTTTGATGTGTATAGGAAGAATCAAACCACTGCTTTGATTCCATTTAACGCTCTGGATTTACTGTACAAACATGAATGAATTTAGCCTCACAACACACCTGTGAGGTAGCTCAAAGGTAACCCCATTTCACAGATGAGGTAACTGAAGCACTAAGAGATGACATGTTCAAAAGCCTGTGCAGCCAAACCTGGCAGGATGGGCAGCTGCAAGGGTTTCCCTTTTGCTCCTCTGGAAGCTCAGAGTGTTTTTTAAAAGAAGGGGGAGAGGGGACATTAGTCATACATCAGGGGTCTGGGGGGAGTATGGAAGAAAAAGACAGAACAGAGTGTTGGTAAGGGTACAACTACTCATTTTGAATTTTCAAAGCCCAAGCAGGGCTTCCATGTTCCCAGGCAGGTGCTGTTCTCATCACAAGAGACATGGAACTAACTCAGAAGGTGCAAGCTCACACCCTCAGCTCCTGGCCATGAATTAGTGCAGACAGGATGCTCCATAAGGAGACCCCACTGCACACTGATTACCAAGGCACAAAACTCACTGGACAATCACAGCTGCACAAGGAGTCAGGGCACTATGGAGAAGGACACAGATAGAGCAACTGTGGACTCATGGAAGAGAATTAGACAGAATGAGGGGAGAGGAGCCAGAGAGGAGCAGCGCACACCACTGGGGTTGAAGGGATGCAAGGACAGAGAGTGAGGAGAGGCCTATGAGGAAAAGAAAGATAGTCACCTTCTCATAACTGTTGTTCTTCAAGATGTGTTTTGTTCATGTCCTTTCCAATCAGGTGTGTGCACGCTCATGTGCATGATTGCTGGAAGATTTTTCCTCTAATAGCTAGCTGGAGGGTTGGCCTGGGAGCCCCCTGGAGTTGTGCCTTTATGGCGCTCAATATAGAGCCCTGCCGACCTGCCACCCCCTCAGTTCCTTCCTGCCGGCTACTCGGACAGAGGGGTAGGAGGGTGGGTATTGGAATGGACATGAACAACATATCTCGAAGAACAACAGTTATGAGAAGTTGAGTAACCGTTTTTTCTTCTTCGAGTATTTGTTCATGTCGATTCCAATCAGGTGACTCACAAGCTCGAGTTCAGGTGGTGGGGTTGGAGTCTTCTATTGATTGGAGCACTGCTCTCCTGAAGACCGCATCATCTCTGACCTGCTGGGTGATCACATAGTGTGTGGTGAAAGTGTGGATGGAAGACCATGTCACCCCTCTGCAGATTTCCTGAGTAGGGATCTGTGCCAGGAATGCTGTGGATGACACCTGTACCCTGGTGGAGTGCGCAGTGAGAGGAGTTGCAGGCACTCCTGTGAGATTGTAGCACTCACGATTACAGGACGCTATCCATGACAAAATGCGCTGAGAGGACACGTCTGACCTTTCATTTGGTCTGCCACTGCGACAAATAGCTGGACCAATGTTTTGAATAGTTTCGTTCTCTCAATGTAAAAGGCCAGAGCCCTGCAGACATCCAGAGACTGGAACCTCTTCTCCCTGCTGCTAGAATGCGGCTTAGGGTAGAACACCGGGAGAAAGATGTCCTGGTTGATGTGAAACTGCAACACAACCTTCGGGAGGAAGGCAGAGTGAGGTCTGAGCTGCACCTTGTCCTTAGAGAACATGGTGTAGGGAGGTTCTAATGTTAGGGCCCTGAGCTCGGATACCCTCCTGGCTGAAGTTATCGCTACCAGGAACGCCACCTTGTAAGAGAGGTAGAGCAGTGAGCATGTTGCTAACAGTTCGAAGGGCAGCCCCATTAGCCTAGAGAGGACCAGATTGAGGTCCCAGGAGGGAACAGGTTGGCGGACGTGGTGGTACAGCCTGTCCAGTCCTTTTAAAAATCAGTTGACCAGGGGCTTAGTGAAAACCGTGAGGTGAAGGGCCTCAAGGTTCAGATGTTGAAGCGGACAGTGATCTTGTGTCAGGTCCGGCCAGAGTGGTAGCGGGAGCGGAGCCACTACTGATATCTCTAAGAGAGATGTGTGCCAGTGCTGACAGGGCCAGGCTGGTGCTATCCATATGACCTGCACTTGGTCCTTCCAGATCTTGAGGAGTACCTTGTGAACGAGCGGTATAGGCGGAAAGGCATACAGAAGATGGTGTCCCCATGGGATGAAGAATGTGTCCATGCTGGAGCCCAGGCTGTGATTCTGGAAGAAGCTGAACTGCTGGCACTGCCTGTTGCATCGCGTGGTGAATAAATCTATCTGGGGAAAGCCCCACCTCTAGAAGATTGAATTGCAACCTCCAGGCAAAGGGACCACTCGTGGCCATGAAACGACCTGTTGAGGCAGTCTGCCAGCTCGTTCTGTACCCCAGGGAGGTACAACATTTGCAGGTGTATTGAATGTTCTATACAGAGGTCCCACAACATGACGGCTTCTCGGCACAGGGGAGAGAAGAGTGCACCCCCATTTGCTGATATAGAACATTGCTGTTGTATTGTCTGTCATGACTGATACACAATGACCTGTTAGGTGTGTTCAAAAAGCCTGGCATGCTATGGGTACCACCATTAGCTCACTGATGTTTATGTGGAGAGTGAGATCTGCCTGAGACCAGAGACCTTGAGTCCTGCGGTCTCCCAGATGAGCTGCCCATCCCAAGTCTGATGTGTCCGTCACTAGCAACAGAGACGGACATGGAGCAGTGAAGGGAACCCCGAGCAAACCTCCTGAGGGCGCGTCCACCACAGTAGAGAATCAAGGACCGGGTGAGGCAGGGTCACGATTCTGTGATGATAGACTCCCGAAGAAAGTTTTCTGTGGGGAGCTGAAACTCAGAAAGGGCAGGAGGGCTGATCAAAGAAAATGTTTCAAAGACACCTTTAAGCAGAATCTGACCTTATGTGGAATAAATATTGACAACTTTGAAGACATAGCCAAGGACAGACCTGAATAAAGAGCTACTATCAATAATGGTTGTAAACACTTTGTGAAAGACAGACGAGAAAAACATATTGAAAAAAAGTGGCCAAGTGTCATGGAAAGTCTTCCATGGGAGCCTGCACATTCCTGTGTGACATCTGTTTGTGATCTTGCTCCTCACAGATCAGGCTAACATGAGAACGCGTAATGCTGTGACATCATCAGGTATGACAGACAGCCACAAATGTGTTTCCAATAGATTTAGCAACAATTGGTTTGTTTGGTGATAGAAAGGAAATAACACTGCTACTGTGTGCAGTACACAATGGGAGAGGTTAACCCAATTGCACCTTTGTATTATTTGATGAATGTTTTGAAACCCAGATAAATTTAGTTTTTAAAAAAACTGTTTTGTAAAGATTTCACTAGTCAAAAATCAACCAAAATTCTACAAATTTGCTGTTTAGAAAAACTTTCCCCATTCCCCATGCTCCAAAAAAATATGCTCACCTTTTTGCTAGAAAACCCCCCTCAAAAAACAAAAACTATTTTGGTTTTCAGTTGAAAATTTTTGGGTTTTGTGTGTTCTGTCTTCTGAAGAAAGACTGACAATTTGAGAGGAAAGTAGATATTTTATGTGCAAATTTTCATTTAGGTCTAAACTCAATTTTCCGTCAAAGAAATTTTTGACAGATAATGCCCGCCATTGCGGCATATTGAAAAATAACATTTCCATCCTTTGGGAAATGCCACTATTCTGACATTTTTTTTATATCCCAAATTGCAGAGGTCAAAATATTGAAGCTTTTCACATACAAAACATTCAGAAAATAATTGATTTGAGAATGTTGAAAAGTTTTGGTCTTACATTTTTCATCTAAATGAAACATCAACATTACTGCATCAAAACATCCTGCATCGGTTCAGGTTGACATTACTGAATGTGTCTGCCAGAGCTGCTGTTGTGTCTCTTGGGATCCCTCTGCCTCCCTTTGCCTCACTGGCATGAGCACCATGGCCTGACTGTCTACCATGATGCGCCACAATCTAATCCTGTGATTGAGCTCTGCACTGCACACCCATCATGGGGGACATATACTGGCAGGGGAATGCAGCCCATATGTGAGAATGGGGGTGATGAGGAAACCAAACTACAATTCCCATGGGGCACTGCGGCAGTTCAGACAGACGCAATGATTAACATTGACCTGACCTGAAATGAAATGTTTTGATTTTATTTTCCTGACAACAACAAAAAAGTCAAAAGACTTCGCAAAAATCAATCTTTTTCCATAGAAAATTTCATTCAGAGGAAACCAAATTTTCTATCAAAAATATATCAGTGGGAAATTCCAGATCAGCTCTAGTAACCGCTGTCTGAACACTTGAGGAGACACTGTCCTGAAAATCTTACATCTCATGAGAAACAGACACAGGGGAGAATTCTCCCTCCTTCTACAGCTACAGCACCAAACAGGGCAGCATTGTGCCAGTCACAGGCTGCTTTGTGCAACCCCATGTGTAGGAGGTGGGAGGAGGCAGGTTGCATAAGTTACACTGTCGGCTGTTTCAGGCCCTGACTAGCCTGGAACCAGAATGGCACAAAGGTGGCTTAAAGCTACTTTGTCCTCCTCCCCTCGGTTGCACTTGTGTGTGCAGCACCTCCTGGAGACACAGAACACACTCCCATCCTCAGCCCTTACAGATCAGCCCAATTCACCTCACTGGGCCATGCAGGCCACACGCGTCCCTAGGTGATTGGAAGCCCAGCACACACTGTGATGGATTCTTTTCCTACAGAAACCAGAAGTCACTTACTCGAGCTTCTGTAACTGGCAGTTTGGATGTTTCAGTCCTTCACACAGAAGCTTCACTCCTGAATAACTCAGGTTATTACCGCTCAGGTTCAACTCTCTCAGGGACTGGTTTGTGCTGAGCAGAGAGGAGAGAGCTCCACAGCAAGCATCAGTCAGATGGCAATCCCAAACCCTGCAGAGATGGAGATGGGCACAGTGAACAGACAGTGGAGTGACCAGATGTCCTGATTTTATAGGGACAGTCCCAATATTTGAGGCTTTCTCCTGAAGAAAATGTGTTTTCACATGGCTGTTATGAACATCTGTGTACAACCATAAGATTGAATGTACAAAACTCACATTTACCTGCCCAACTGTGTGTGCACACAATTCAGTGATTGTGTATCCAGTTGCTCCTGCAAATGCAGGTGATTTCATAAGTGAAAATAGGACCTCAAAATATTAGTACAAAATTAGAGCCCACTTTTGCAAAGGCTGGTCTAACAAGGAAAGTATCAAGGAACCCAGCAATTACTTACACTAATTTTTGCAGTTTACATCTGGCATGTTTCAGTCCTTCACACAGAACTTTAATACCTGAATCTCCCAGTTTATTCCCACTCAGCTCAAGCTCAGTCAGGGACTGGTTTGTGCTGAGTGCAGCAGCGAGATCCCCACAGCAAGCAGCTGTGAGATGGCACTGCCACAACCTGCAAAGTGAACAGAGAGAACAATTACCATCTCCTTCCATAAAGGTGTCAGTATTCACTTCACTTAGTGCAGTGCCACTTCCTTCTTTCTGGTAACTTGGTAGTTTCTGTGTCTATAAAGCCTTTATGCATGTCATCCAATGCATTTTAATTATTAAAATTAATTACATGATGAATTCCTGACTCAGATTGTATTTGTACACAATGCAAGAAGATTTTTGGAATATTTCAGATAGTGTCCCACAAAAATACCGAAATTAGATAATCATCTGATAATGTGACATTCACATTCTGTGCACATATTCCCACCTGCCAAGCTGTGATTGGCTGCTTTGGACATTGAATGTCCAATTGGGCATGTCTTGTGGAGTGGTCTCCCTTTTGACCTTGCATAGGACAGAAGAGTGCGCAGAATGGAAAGACAAAATCTCCTGTGGAAAGGAAGTTTCAGACTATTCAACCTCTGACACAAGAAACAATATGGAAAATAGGCACTTTAATGCTTAGCATGACACCCAGCAAAGAATTAACTGGGAGCATCAGGTATTTCAACTTGCAATCAAATTCTAAACACCTGTCAATAATGTTACACAGTGCACAACCCAGCAGAGGTCACAGACAGGGAAGATTCATATTGTGCTGTACAGTGGCCATGGTTAACAAGCTAAGTTCTTCTCTAAGAGCTTTGGTCAGCTCATTAGACTATTGGAGTGCATGACCAGTTCCCCTTCAGGTTTCTCGCTTACACCCAGTGTGACTGGTTCGGTCACAGAGACCCCCTTGAGACTGTCACTTGATGCACTGGGGTACCACTGAGAACAACCCTCCTGCCAGAACAGGCGCCCCTCCACTCCTGTCTTGCTGAGTCAGACACTCCAGCACAGATCCAGAGGTTGGGCCACACACCCCTGCAGTTCACAGAAACTGAGATTCACTCAGCCCAGGGGCTTCTCAGTTAACAGAGACTTTCCCAGCACCCAGTGTTCAGCCTTTCTGGGAGCCTGAACCCCAAATTAATCTGTATTACTCTGTATAAAGCTTATACAGGGGATATTCATAAAATGTCCACCCTCTATATCACTGATCGAGAGATATGCACAGCTGTTTTCCCACCCCCCAGGTATCAATTACTTACTCTGGGCTGATTAATAAACAAAAGTGATTTTATTAAGTATAAAAAGTAAGACTTAAGTGGTTTCAAGTAACAGACAGAACAAAGTAAGTCACTAAACAAAATAAAGCTTAACACGCAAGGCTAAGCTGATTATACTAAAAGAAATGTTAGCTTCTCACCCAAGTTGTTACTTCAGGTAAAATCCTTCTCAGACCAGATACCTTTTCTGACCTGGGTCCAGCCTGTTCTCACCCACCCCTGTGGTTACAGTCCTTTTGTTTCCAGGTGCTTGCAGGTATCCCTGTGGGGTGGGGAGGCCATCTCTTAAGCCAGCTGAAGACTCCTATTGTTTGCTTTCCCCACTTTATATAGAACTTCCCTAAGGTGGGAAACATTTGTTTGAAATCCCTCCCCTCTCTGGAAAAGTACCAGCTTCAAGATGGATTTCATTATCAGGTGACGTGGTCACATGTCACTGTAAGACCTCCTAGACTCCATTCTTCCTGGGTTGGCCCACAGGTACACAGGAAGGTTTTCAAGTAAACAGAGCCATTTACAGTTCATTGATTCTGAAGCACCCTTAATGGCTTCCACTTAATATGTTTACATCAGTGATACAAGTTTATATCTTATTCTCCTAACTCCAGACATAGAAATAATACGTGCAAACAAATTGGATGAACACACTCAGTAGATTATAAGCTTTCTAATGATATGTTACAAGAGACCTTTTGCAGAAAGCATATTCCAGTTACATCATATTCCCATTTATAAGCATATTTTCATAAAGCATTTGGAGTGCAACATCACACCCAGGATCCCTGATTCACTGTCTTATTTTTAAATGAAAACATTTTCAGTTGATTTTTAAAAAATAAACACAAAGCCATTGCATTTGAAACTAACAAAGTTTAAATGATTCTGAAATTTTCACAATGTTTCTTTCAGGTTTTTCGACCAGTTCCACTGCCAACCTTGCACCCACAGCCTGGGTCGAAGAGGGAAGAGAGCTCGACCCTGATTAGCAGCATCACTAGCACCCCTGACCCAGCTGAGGGCTATGACAAGGGTAGGTGAGATATAAGTGTAAGCCTCAGTTGTAAAACACCTCAGCTGGGCCAGGATGGCTAGAGATGATGAGTAAACAGAAGAGAGGAGAGAATAAGAACTGGTCAGTCCTCTTCCTTCTACATTAACAAATCTCATTGTCATGTAGAATCCCTCACACGATGGTCCAGAAATTAGCCCCATTTTCACTGCATATAAAATTGGATGTGAATTTTTAGTAAAGCTTTTCCCATCTCCTTCCCAAGCAGAATTAGCTGGGACAAGGGGCCGCTGACTAGGGAGTTACTTTGTTCACAAGCATGGATTTATTTAGGATAGAGGAGCCAGAGCACGCTGGTTTGTGGAGGAAAAGAAACCTGACAAGGGTGGGAGGAGAGAGGTAGGTTAGGAAATGGGGTAGATCGAAGGGATGGGGCTGAGCAGCAAGCAGGAGATCTTAGGCTTGGTCTATATGCAGATTTTGTCCTGGTGTAACTATGTCACATGGAGGAGTGTGATTTTCTTGTCAGAATTGTTATCTTGGTACAACACCTAGTGTGATCACCGTTACACGGGAATAAGTAATGCTGGTATCAAGCACATTTACACCTGTATAACTGTGTCCACTTGGGGGATGTGTCTGTCTTGGTAAAGTGGAGAGTGAGCTGGGGACTAGCAGGGAGAGGGAGGAGGCAGGTCAGACTGGATTTTAAGGGAAGGTTACAAGGCATCTGAGTTTGTGGCTATGGGATTCAATGAGAATGGAGAAGTCGAGCCGCTTGGCTAAGATGGTGGCAGAACTGAAGGAAGTCAGCACGGTGGCTGAACTCCCACCACTGATGCTCAGTGAAGGATCCATCAACACCACTTCCTGCCCTGCATGTGTTAACACATCCTTCTCCTCCTGAGTTTGCAAGACTGGATGGATCTCAGCATACGGAATTTATTACTGATTAATAAACATTTGCATTGCAGTAACATGTAGAGGCTTCAACCAGGTCTAGGCCCAGTGTCCCAGGTGCTGTACAAAAATATGACAGTCTCTGCCTCAAAGTGCTAACTGTCTGAAAGATGGGACATGGCAGGTGGGTGAAACAACACACAGAGATTAGTGAAAAAGTCATATACTAACAAAATACAGCGCTGGGTTACTTACAGCAGTATCTGCAGTTTACAGTGTGGATGTTTCAGTCCCTCACACAGATGTTTCAGTCCTGAGTCTCCCAGTGTGTTAGCACTCAGATCCAGCTTTTCCAGGGACCAGTTTGTAAAGAGCATCTTAGGGGAGAGGTGCTCGGGGAAAGCAGATGAGAGTTTGCAGCTGGACAAGCTGAAGGGAAGAAATGGACAGATCTAAGTTACCTCTGCACTGTAGGAAACAGTTACTAACCATGAATGGTGGGTGAACCCTCCATTCGGAGAGGCTAGCCCCCTGCCCAGCCTGAGGCTCACCCCTATCCCACCCCGCTGGAGCCAGAGTAGCCCCAAGCCTCCCATTGAGGTTTGAGACACACACCCCAGGTCCCGAGTTACCAGCCAGCTCCTGGCCACTGGCCAACCTGGGCCTCAAGCTCCGGGCCACTGGCCCGAGCCAAGCCCCCACCGGCTTTGGGGAAGAAGCGGAGCGAGGGCAGTGCCTCAGGGCAGAGCGTGGGTGGGGCCATGGCCTGGGTTTGGGGAGGTTTAGCCTCCCTTAGCCTATTATATCTGCTGTCCATGTTACTAACGGTTCTGTAACGGTTGTTCTTCAAGGTGTATTGCACATGCCCTTTCCACTTTAGAAACATCTGCAGGTCTAGTGCACCGCTGTCAGAGATTTTTCCATCAGCACATCCCTGCTACATCAGAGGTTTTCAGACTGTGCGGCATAGCTTGCTGGGGAGGCGTGACCAGGTTATCAGAGGATGCAAAGTCTTTATTGGTGCTGGACAGAGCCCCATGTTTAAAAATAAAATGTGCAGGGTGGCAGTGCTGTTCAGATTTGGCCTGGTCCCCTCTCAAATTTGAGTGAGTGGTGTTGTGACCTGGCACAGATGGTGGCAGCACCACTCACTCAAGTTTAGCTCGGCCAACCCCTGTCATCATTGGGTCAAACCTGAGTGGTGCTGTGAGCCCATGCACCAGATCACAAGGATTGCAGCAGGGGACTGAGCCCAGCTCCACAGGCACAGAAGCTGCTGTAGGGCAGTCTCCATCTCCAGCCCTGTGGCCCTAGGTCAGGGCCTTATCGCGCTCACCAGGAACAGGGGCTCGGAGAGGGGTGCACATGTGATGTGAATCTCTCAAGGGTAGCACAGCAAATATAACTTTGGGAACCTCTGGGCTATGTGATGCTATCGTCTCCTGTCACGGCTATGCTCGCTGCCCCGCTGTTCTCCCAGTCTCTGAGGGCATGTCTGTGCCAGTGGTGGAGGTGTAAAGTTCATATTGGGAAGATGTCAATGGCCAACTTTCACTGAGCTAGTGTGCTAAACATAGCAGTGTAGCCATGGCAAGGAGATGGGCGGGGCTAGCTACCCAGCTCACTGCGCCATTAACTCTCAGTATAGAGAAACCGTAATTAAGAACTGTAGTGTTTATAGTAGCTGCACAGAACCATAGTTTAGACAGGCCACCAGGGGGCCATACGTGAGAAGCATAAAAGTTGTCAGCTAGCAGGAAATGAAGGTCACTTGGTCACTTACCCTAGTGTCCCAAGTCTCTGCACATTCAACAATCACCCCCCCCCGTCCCCAGGAGACAATTTAAGGAAGAGAACGGAGGACATTTGTTCACTGAGGGGCAAATCCAGCACCTTTCCCAATGGCCACAGAGCGACCCTTTGTTCCTCTGTGCAGGGCACGCTGGGTGTGTGAGATGCTGTGCAGAGGGTGGGGCTCTCTCTCACCATTAGCATTAAGCTGAATTAGGCTCCATGAAGAAACTCCACAGCCACTCCCTGCCCTGGCTGAGGAGGATTCCACCACCTTGTGCATCAGCCCAGCACCTGGCCTACTTACTGGCTGGGGGCAGAGAAGAGGCTTTGACACATGGTTAATTTAGTTGTTTTGTGTCAAATGCAGTTTGAGTCTTTAGATGTTTACTATGATTTGCAGCTCAGAGATACACTTCAAATGGAATACAGAGTAATACCAGACAATGGGTAGAAATGCATTGCTGCCCAACTCGTGGCATAGCAGCAGTAACAAAATGGCTGTAAGAGAGAAGTTTGCTTACGATATTGTCTTCAGTTTACAGTTAGGATCCTTCAGTCCTTGACACAATGAGTATGCAGTTGAAGTTCTCAGATCTTTAATCCCTGGATTCCTAGAAGAGAGAATGGAGTTTTAAACATAATTTCTGAAAGACAGATTTCCCATCTCCTTTCCTGACGATGATGGGGTAGGTTTTATTCCACAACAGACATTTATTATCCTCTTTAAAAAGAAAACAAAGAGAAGCATCTGAAGACACCACAGTCCATTGTTCTGATGTCACGTTAGCTATTCATTCCTAACAGCCGTGTAACCCACACTAGCCCTGTGTAGCATTTGTCCCCCTCTAGTGGCTGGGCCATGTAAAACAAGGTTATGGGCGAGCTGCTGCTTTCGGTGAAAATCCTTCTTCACCTTTTCAGTTTGGCATGGGAGAAGGAATATATCCCAGAAAAATGGAAAAGAGGTTCTTAATCAAACTCCCTTAAAAAGAAGATTTGAATGATTGTAATAACTGGCACAAGATTACACTGCTTTCAGTCCCAGGGACAGTTTTCTGTGCAATCATCCTAAATCAGAACTAACAAAAAATGTGAATTTGAAGTAGATTAGTTAAAACACATTTAATTCCTATGTGGATGCTCTTATTCAGAATTAAAATGGCCTTTGGAAGTGAATTAAACTAAACCACATTAAGGCCACTTTAATTCTGCATAACAGTATCCACACAGGGATTTGATATAGTTTAACTAGTCCACTTAAAATCTATACCTTTAGTTAATTCAAATTAACTTTCCTGGATGTCCTCATGTAGACAAGCCTTTAAAAGCCTTAGATAGCAGACTTGGACAACAACAAACTGTTTTTTGCCCAGGTAGCACTTGTGTAGACCATAGAACAAAGTAATAAATGGCAGCTGCCAGTAGTCTTGAATTGTGTGCGTTTCCAAAAGGCATTTGACAGTCTAGTTAGGGAATCATGGTAGCAGAGAAAATCATTCACGTTATTATGTAAGCAGAGTCTGAATGAGGATCTCATTTGCATGGGCACACCCACCCTGCCTAGGTGCTGAGCATGATCCCCAGTCCCTTTGTTTTGGGGGCAGGAGTAATAAAGTGGTGTCATCCTGGTTGTGTGAATCAAGGACAGCAGAACTGTACTTCGCATTTCCTGACTGAGGGACTCGCTAGGCAGGGAACATGGATTCCAAAGCCCAGTGAGCTGAGAGAGGGTGGGGACAGGTACTTGTACCTGGTGGTGCGGGCCTTGCCTAAGGGCCCCAGACACCATTTAACCCTTCCTCTCTCCATTGTGTGATAACAGAGCTAATTTAAACTCAGTTGAGAGTCTTGTTACACACTGCAGAACTGCAGCCACTGACACCTAGGTCTAAGTATTAGACCTGCTTTGGGACAGTGTCTGTGATGCAAGAGACTGCCCAGTGTGCACCAGCAGTGAGGTTCCCTCTCTAACAGCTGAAATCACTGAGAGCTGTGCTAAGTGGGGGGTCCTGAAGACATCTTGGTAAGTGGCCAGCCGGCGGAGAGACGCAGGCAGCTGGTGGAGAGGGCTGGAGCAGAGCCCCGCAGAGAGGCGTGGCAATTGGCTGTCGGGGCAGTGAGCGAGTGCCCGAGAAGCGGAGCTTGTGAGGTGCCTTTTTACCCTGCCTTCTGCCCAGGCTGGGAGGTGGACTCTGTGGATGCCTCTCTGAACTCTGGGTCCGCGCTGTCCAAGGACAGCAACTGTGAGTTGGGTACAGAGAAGGGACAGGTACATTAACGGGACTTTTGGGGTGCTGGATTTAAGGACCCAAGGGGAAAAGGACACTGCCTAGCTTAGTTGGTGGTGGGTCTTTTGCTCACAGTTTATGTTCATAAACCCTGTTTGTGGTGTTTCCCCCAAATTAATGTTGCATTATTTCCCTCCTTTTATTAAAAGTTTTTGCTACACTCAGACTCGGTGCTTGTGAGAGGGGAAGTATTGCCTCTTAGAGGTACCCAGTGGGGTGGGTTGTAATTGCCCTGGATCAGGGCTTGAGCTGGTTTTGCGTTGTATTGTTGAAAAGGAAGGCCCGGATACTGAACCCGGCCCTTGTTGCTGCCAACTCTGACTGGCAGAAGGGTTACAATTATAAACCAAGAGTTAGCAGACTGGTTTAATGTTAATTCTGGTGTCAGGCAAGGTTGTATCTTGTACCTCATCTTGTTTGGGGTTGCTATTGACTTCGACAGACTGTCAGTATGGAGATGGGCATTGTGTGGATAGATGGGGAGTTTGGAGACCTAGATTTTGCAGATGACATTTTTCTTATAAATAAATGAGTTGAAGATATGCAGTGAATGACAGATGGTCTTGCAAATTCTGCCAAGCAAGTAGGTCTTATTATTAATCAATTAAAGACAGATGCATTCAAAATTAACTTATGTACCAATAATTTTATCTATTTGAAAGATAAAGGCTTGAAAAACTTAATAAATTAACATATCTAGGCAATTAACAGATCAGGCTAATGTGAGAACATGTAATGCTGTGACATCGTCAGGTATGACAGACCGCCATAAATGTGTTTCCAATAGATTTAGCTAGGTGGGAAGTGGGGATGCATTGTGGGTCCTCTGCCTTCCTCTCCTCCAGAGCTAGGGGGTGGCAGAACAACCCTGCACACTGCCAAGGCGGCCACCTGGGAAAGCTTTTGTCAATTTCACTAACAGAAAATGAAACTGACAAGAGCTTTCCAGGCAAGCAGCCACTTTCTGTTTCCCCAAAATAAAATTTCAGTTTGGGCAAAACTGAAATCCTCACAGAAAATTTCAGTTTTGCAAGCAGAGCACTTTTCATCAGAAAAAACTATTCTTCCAGATCTAGTTACCTGGACACAGATTCCCATCTGCTACATTGATCCTTGTCTGCAGTTCTGGCCTCCTGGGTCCATTAGCAGCTGGGGTAAGTTAGTGCACTATATGGTGGATCTCTGAATCCTCAGATCTGAAAGCAGCACTGGAAGCGACCCTAAAGTTTTGCAATAGTGACAGCAGCCTGTGAATTGTTCATTGCTGCCAGCACCTGCCCCTAACTCAGGACCTGGATCTATGCTGGAGGAGACTATCCCAAATAATGCCCCTTTCATATTGTCCCATAACTGAGCTGAGGGAAGGGGGTGGGCAGGAGACATCTGGTGCACACATTACTACCCAGAAGAGAAGAAATTAAGGATACTGCCCAGCAGAGCCTACACACAGATCAATCTCTCTCCTCTCCAGGCGAGAGAATTCACTAGCACCTCCATCAGCTGCAAGGTGGAGCTGTATTGTAAGATGTTGACTAACAGTGGGGAACGCCTGTGATATGGCCAGGAACTGGGTAGTGCAGGAAACAGCATGGCTTGGATTGTAGCCTTTGGGAAGATGCCAAGACTGGTGAAGAGGGAACAAGAGATGATTGCTTGAGGGCTTCAGGCAGCTGGCTGAGTACCTGTGCAGAGTCCAGGAGCAGCAGGAGTTGAGCTACAGTCAGCTTCCATTTGAGAGTCTTCTGAATTGTTCATTGCTAATTCTGCTGTAAGAGACTGGGGAGTACATGGTCTGGCCTAGCAGTAACAGCTGGGCTGAGATCTGCTCACTAGAGATAATAGTTGCCAGGCAGGAGTTGGATGAATCGCAAGAGCCAGGTTCCATGGGTCAGGGTCAGGCTAGAGTCAGAGGTGGTACCAGTGTAGATTCAAGAGGCAGGAATCAGCATCAGAGGTAGAATCAAACTGGAGTCAGAGACCAAGAGATCTAGCAAAGTCTGGCATTGCAACAGGCCAAAGTCTGTGTGGTTCGCCAGACAACTTCCTGGGGCAACCCCTGGGGTTAAACAGAGGCTTGGCCAATATAACGAGGTTCAACCTCACCACTGCTGGCGCCTCCTGCTGGTCGCTCAAGGAATTAGTTCCATCCTGCTGTGGAGTGCCCTCTGCAGGGGGTGTCCCACCCATTTTCTGCTGTGCTGTGCTGTCTGGGACCTATGTCACTCCTCGGCTTGCAGTGTCCTCTTCTGGACACAGCGCTCCGACTGTGCTCCTGAGCATGATCTATAGGCACCAACCTGGGGTGATAGGAGAAAACAGAGGGGCCTAATCTAGCAGAAACAGGCAGCACAAGATCAATGGGTGCAAACTGAAGCTTGATAGATTGGAGTATTGGAATAGCCTTCCCATGGATATGGAGAATCCTCTATCACTTGAAATCTTTAAATTAAGTCAGGCTGTCTTTCTAGAAGATATACTCAAGCTCACTAAGTGAAATTTTATAGCCTATGTTATGCAGGAGGTCAAACGGGATGATCCCAATGGTCATTTCTGGCCTCAAAATCTATTAATATTAATCAGTTATTACTGGGGTGGGGATGGAGAAAGGAGTTGCTGCAGTGATGTTAGTGAATGGGGCAACTGCTCTATTTTTTTTTTATTTAACTCTGACTGTTCAGTGTGAGGATTACACTCTCAGTCACTTCACTGAAATTCACTGTAGCTGAATTTTGAAATGATAAATGTCACTAAATTGTTAAACAACGTAGCACTAGAAATTCAGAGTTCAGGTGGTGCTAGCTGAGTTTCAGTTCTGAGATGTGAGCCCTTAGAACAACAGTATTGCTTAATTCAAAAAATATGATTATGCCATTGTGTGGCAAGTGATCCTTTGTTGGGCTGAGATACACCAATGTGTTCAAGAGCCTATTGCATTCAGGATCTAGCAATGAGTTTCTGGTTACTTCTCCCTTTAGGACAGAGAGATCAGAGTTTTCAAACAGATTTTTAAATTTAACAAAGCAAACTAACAATGGTCTTAGAAATCTCTCTTCAACAAGAAGCTGATTTTCTTCAAGGCAGACAGGTACTTAGCTATGCAACTACTGCCAGCCCCATAGCAGTTTGCTTTCTCCTTCAATCTGATCCAAGCTAGTTTCCTAGGAAGCTAATGGGCCTCAGCTGTTTCTGGGTCCTTCTGATTAACCCTCGCTTCCCTATTCCTGCCTACTCTGCAATCATGAGATTTTCTGACCCAGCTACTTCAACCCTACCAGACCCAGAGGGACAGCGTACTTAGCTATCCAACTACTGCCAATTCAAAGCACCTTGCTTCCTCATCGTTATATCTGATACAAGCTAGTTTCCTAGGAAGCTAAGGGGCCCCAAGTTGTTTCTAGGTCCTTCTGGTTAACCCTCGCTTCCCTATTCCACCCTACCCTGGAATCATGAAATTTTCAGACCCACCTAGTGCAACCACATTTTACTGGGAAAGACCAAGACAAATCTGCAAATATCTCATAAACCAAGACATGACAAGATGCCATTCTAAGGATTTACAGATTTATATTAAATAAACTGTGATACTTACAGAGGAAATAACCATTTCCGTAGCTTTGCTATCCATCCTTCTTCTCGTTCTCCAATCCCAAGTGTACAATTACACAGGTAAAGTGACTGCTTACTACAACAGTTCTTTACACAGAATGAAAGAGAAATTTCATCCATTGTTGTAAGCCTGATGTGTTCCAATCTAATTTCTTGGAAATTATCCATTGCACTTTTCACAAACTCTTCTTCCTGACTCTCATACAAACAGTGAAACAACTCAAGCTGGTCACGCAGTTCCCCAGAGGTCTTATAAGGCAGAAGGGAGATGTTTTTAGCTTCTGCTTCAAACCACTTCAATAAATCCAGCTTTATTGCAGATGATGTTTTACAATGTAATTTTTTCTCCATGTCATTTACTCTCTCTTTATTTAAGAGACCAAACAAGAAACGTACTGTTAACATCAAATAATTATTTTTAGATGGTCCATAAATTTTTAGCAAGTGAGTCACATCTTTCTTAGAAGACAAAGATTTTTTCATTGTCTCTTCATCTTCCTCTAGCACATAGAACAGAGCTGCAAAAAACTCTTGGAAACTCAAGTGAATGAAGCTGTAGACACTTTCACATTCTATATCTTTTTGAAAAATACTTTTATTCAGAAAGAGAGACTGAATCTTAGACAAGGATAAATTGTGTTTCTTCAGGTCACCTTCTTCAAACAGGATTTTCCGTTCTAAAATTCCATCTGCAGCCAAGGAGCAAAGCTTCCACAGGGTAGTTTTAGACTGTTGCACTGAGTCAGTGAAATGATCAGTTAGTAAACTGGTCAGAAAGAGCAAATATACTGATGTGGTTGTTTTTGAAGTTTGTGCAAGATCTTCCCCTCTTTCCATCTGTTGCTTCATAACCGTGCAGATGATCCAACACACAATGGGGACAAAGCACATGGTGAAGAGCATTTCATTTTCTTGGACAAAATTAAATGCTTGTGTTGCTTTCTTTTCATCACCAAAGAATTTATGAAAATATTCTTTCCTGTCATCTCCAGAAAATCCCCTTATCTCTGCATAACATGGAAATTTCAAATTCTGCTTTAGTTTCTCCAGAGCAGTTGGTCTTGTAGTGATCAGTAAGAAGGATTTTTGAAGAACTTTCTTTCTCAATAAACTGCACAGTACAGTTTTCACTGGCTTCTTCTCAAATGGGTCAGACCACAGACTAACTTCCTCCATATCTAGCACGGAATTCAATTCATCAAAACCATCTATTATAAACAGGAGTTTTTCTGGCTTCTCAAAGATTTCTTTAATTGGTCCTTTTCCATTAGGACAATTGTCTAAAACCAAATCAGCAACATTTTTCTTTGCAGTAACAAGATTTATTTTTCTGCAATTTATATAGAAAACATAATCAAACTTTTTCTGATAGAGTTTTCCAGCTGCCCAGTCCAACATGATCTTTCTTGCTGTCATTGTTTTCCCAATTCCAGCAGCTCCCTGCAGCACAACAGTTTTTGGGCTTTGTTGATTTCTACCAGGGTCAAATAAAACATTAATCTTAGTGAGACTGGTCTGGTGAGCCATCAGTTCTGTGTGTTTCCTTCCTCTGGTGATTATTTCATGTTCTTTCTCCTCCCGCTGCCGATGTTCCTTTACAATAAGCAGTTCTGTGTATCTTTTGTCTAGACTCACTTGTTCACCCATGCGAGCATTCCTATCTTCTATCATTTGGTATTCTTCTTGTATATGTTCTCTATACTTCTTCTGGTAATCTAATTCAATGACAATGGCATGAAGCATTAGACATACTGAGTACAGTTGTTCAAATAAAGATCATTTGAACTGCCATTCATCGGTTATATCCAAAGGTTGGACAGGACAAGATATTGGTGACATTCTGTTCTTTCCGGTCTCCCAGTATTCCCACCATCATGTGACTTGACATTTTGCTAGAATTTTTCATGTTAAAAATAGTCTCTTGTCTTTTATAGTTTAATTATTTTGTAGGTGATCATCTCTCACCTTGGTTCTGATTTAGCAAACCACTTAAGCACAGATTGAAGTCCCAGTACAATAAATGAGATTTGAGCATGTGCTTAAAGTTAAAAATTTGATTAAATGCCTTTCTGAATAAGGATAATTTGGCTCATTCCTTTTTTTTTTGTTCCTTCTGATCTTTTCTTTTAGTTTCTGTGTTATTTCTCTATTCTCCTCCCGCTCCTTCCAGTACCTTTGGTCGTCTTTATGTGTAACTACTTCTCTTCTTGCTCCCTGGTTATGTTTTCTCTCCTCTCCTGTTTGCTAGCTCTTTTAATCCCTTTCTGTTTTTCTCACCTCTAGATACCCTTCTCTGCTTCACCTTCCACCCCCATTCCTTGATACTGCCACTCCAAACACTGGAGGATAGGATTGGACACCGGTATTTAGTTGGGGCACACCTCTAATCCTGAGTAGTGCAGTATGGGAGGTAGAGTGCCAGTGTTTCAGTGGACAGCTGACTTGCTTATTAAGGTCCTGTCTCCTCTATGGGCCACGATCCCTAGCTTGACTTCATCTTCCATGGTGCCCTATGGTTTTCTCTCTCGCTGAGCAACCATGGCTCATGGTAGGAGATGTAGTCCGGAGAGGGCGCCTGACTCATATTGGAGAAAGGGGTCATGAGGCACAAAATTATAACTCCCCTACAGCACTCTACCAACATTTCAGAATGCTACTGTAACCCACACACCTCCTGGGTGTGGTGTTCTGTCCTATCTAGTGACACTGAGACCACTTAGAGAGAGGGAGAGAGAGAGAGAGATAAAATGAGTCTGCTGTACAACCCTAGCTAACAGCAAGTTGGTTTTAGCTCATGCAGTAGAGGTTCATGCACTACACTCCGGAGGTAGCAGGTTCAATCCTGCCCGCCGATGACTGGGATCTGTCGGCACCACACTGTGTTAAAAATTGTGTTAGAAAGACATCCTTTAAAAGGTTTTAAACCACGGGCACCATTAAACCAGTTTACAGGCTGTGTGCATAGGGCCAAACCATATGAGCACACTTTAGAAAAACAAAAATGTGTTCTAGCCTGAGTACGAGCACACAGACCAACCACAATGCATTAAATGATTTAGCAGTATTCACATGTTAACCATTTCTAGAAATGGTCATCACACAATTCCTAATACAGTGTAAGTTGACCAGGGGCGGCTCTAAGAATCCCGCCGCCCCAAGCAGAGCGGCGCGCCGCGGGGCGCGCTCTGGCGGTGCCGGTCCCGCGGCTCCGGGGGACCTCTGGCAGACATGCCTGTGGAGGTTCCGCTGGTCCCGCGGCTCCAGTGGAGCTTCCGCAGGCACGCCTGCGGGAGGTCCACCCAAGCCACGGGACCAGCGAACCCTCCACAGTCATGCCTGCGGGAGGTCCGCCGGAGCCGGCTGCCGCCCTGCCGGCAAAATGCCACCCCAAGCGCGCGCTTGGCGCGCTGGGGTCTGGAGCCGGCCCTGAAGTTGACCCGATAAGAGCACAGCAAATGGCTTCTTCATAGGAAGCAGCCCTGCATGTGTCAGTGTGGGATTTGTCCTGCTATAATATTTTGGACATAACAATTTAGTATATTTGTTCATTCTTTGTAGGTCAGTAGTATAGTCCTTTAATTACATTTATTGTTGTTCTCTGAGTTCCCCTCGTTTGAGATGCATCTTTCTGTCATAATTAGACTACTGCATCCACTTCTTAGTCCAAGTGCCGTCTTAC
Organism: Mauremys mutica; assembly: GCF_020497125.1. Lineage (NCBI taxonomy): Eukaryota > Metazoa > Chordata > Testudines > Geoemydidae > Mauremys > Mauremys mutica. Next base: position 117,799,109 of record NC_059075.1, read on the forward strand.
CAGAGCCTTTCAGAGAGGGATTATCAACTCCCTGCTCCTTGGCCTGATGTTTCTTTGCACATGGTCCCAGATCCCCTCGTCTGTCATTCCCTCTTGTTTCTTCTTCAGCTTTTACTGTTTTCTCCTTTTCCTGTGATAAAACTAACAAGGGAGATTAATTGCAATAATACCATAGCGTTTAAGGCCAGAAGGGAACCACCTGATCATGTAGTCTGACCTCCAACCAACACCCCCCAGCCCCTGAACACTAAACCCAACAACCAAAATGAGACCAAAGTATTACAGCCCACAGGATACTAGACTATTATGTGCCACAGGCAGAGAATAGGAGGGACCGAGATGCACCAGTGTCTGAGGCCCCAGCAGTGGCAGGGAAATGATTAAGTGAGATACACCCAGATAATCCTGGATAGCGACCTGCACCCACACACTGCAGAGGAAAGGAGAAAAAAAACCAAGTCACGGCCAATCTACCCTGCTGGTTTACATGCACAAGTTAGAAAATCCTACCCAGGGTTTTATCATGGAATTGCCACCTCATCCATAAGTACAGTGTCACTGACACTGTTGTTATAACAGGACTAGATTGGACCTGGTGTTTACACAGGTGTGGAAGGAGAAGGCATGGTCCTAATTGCACACCCTTGGAATTCCCACACAATAACCAGAGATAATTGCAGTACCTGATCTCAGGGGAGCATGGGAACTGTATCCATGAGAGAACCAGCACTCCAAAAAGTCAGTGAGAAGCAGAGAGGAGGTAGAACCCTGACCCTGTTCCCCTCCACATCAGACTGCTGAGAAGGAGCAGCACACATGGGAGAATCTTAGAGCTGGTTAGAATTTCTTTTTTCCCCACCATGGAAAATTTTGAGGTTTTGGTAGAAAAAACAAAACAATCAAACATAAAACTGTGAAAGCCAAAAAGTTTTGGCTGAAAACCAAAATTTTGATTAAAAAATGCTGCTGCAATGTGTTATGGGAATTGTAGTTTGTTTGCCTCATGCTCCCATTCTCTTCTATGGGCAAAGATCCCTAGCCTGACTACATCTTCCATGATGCACCATGTTTCTTTGCTCTTGCTGAGCCACCATGTTGCATAGTGGGAGACGTAGTCCAGAGAGGGAGCCTAGCCTATAGAAAAGAAAGGGGTCATGAGGCACCTTTACTATAACTCCCATACAGCACTCCAGCAGCTTTTCAGAATCAAAATTGTTTTGTTTTCATAAGAAAAGATTTTGTTTTTCCCATGGAAAGCAGGCAATTTTCACAAACAAAATTTCTTTTGACAAAAAGCCAATTTTCCATTGACAATTTGCTGTATCCTATTGGTCACACTTCCCTTGCATGCCAGGGAGCTCATGAAGATTGTGGTTGCTGGGAATAAGGGATTGAATGTCTCTTTGATCATTGCTGGCCAGGAGCAAGGCTTACAAAAGTTTCCTGAGCCTGAAAGCTTGTTTGTTTCCTGAGCATCAGTCTCCCCAAAGCATTTCTTTGATCCAAGAATTCACAAAACATTGGCTATTGAAATGCAGGTGTCATTCATGTTATCTATTATGGTTTTTTCCTCACTATTTTTTATATTAAAATAATGTAAACAGTCAAAGTTTCACAAATGTAAAAAATATTTAATGTGTCCCTTAGCAGTTTCCCTCTTCCAGCAAAATCAGAGTTCCCCACTGCTGCTGTCACCACAAGAGATGCCATGCTGGCCCAAGGAGGTTCAATGATGAAGATATTGCAAAAGTCTCTCTGAGACGTGCCCTCCCACCCTGTCCTGCTCTCCCCATTCCCTGGCAGCACAGCTCCAACGGAGCCACATTGTCCCAGGGATCCGCCTGCATGGACTGAGCCCTGATAAACAGCCCATACAGCCCTAGGTCAGTTAGTGATGTGTCCAAAGGGACTTGGAAAGGAATGTGTTTTCCTCCCACCTCCCTCCCTGGCCGTGCTCTGGCCTTAGTCCTACTCCTCAGCTTTCTGCCCTAGCTCACTTCCCCCTCTCTATGGATCCCATGCCCACCACGATTGCACAAGCCTGCACGGAGCTGACCTCCAGGCTCTGGGAAGGGTTAACCCATAGGTACATCTAGGTACATCTCAAACAGAACAGATGTTGTTGTTAAAGCATATTGGGTGTATTTTTAGGTCCTTTCAGCTTTCTGCTACAGAAATGCAGACAGCTACCTCATCCTTTCACCCCTAGTGATTAGTTTGAGGTTTAAAGGCTGTCCTCAAGGGAAAAAAGTTTAGAAACTACTAACAAAAACAAAAAGACATGAGATCTCCCTGATTCTGAGGCTGGTGGCTAGTTCTAAAATGATCTGAGCTTGAGGGTTGTTCTAAATTACACCAACTGGTGATCCCAAGGAGCCAGTATAGTTCCAGGATTCACTGGAGTACAATAGTGCTCGTTCCACGACCACACCTCCTCGGCTAGGGACTGCATGAGATGCTGGCACAGAAGCAGCCTAGGCCAGTTCTCTGCTAGCTGGGGATTCCCCTTCCAGTTTCTGCTATATTCTTTGTGCCATCAGACCACGGCAAAGCAGTAGAACCATAGGGTATCTGGGCTGCCAGTTCCCTCAGATCGCTTGCTCTTTCCCCCATTTCTCATTCTCAGATTCTCCACTAAGATCCAATCTGAAAACTGAACAGGTTTGCAATTTATCTAGGGTAGCCAGACAGCAAGTATGAAAAATCAAGACAGAGTGTGGGGAGTAATAGGCACCTATATAAGAAAAATCCCTGAATATCGGGACTATCCCTATGAAATCGGGACATCTGGCCACCCTACATTTATCACAGCTTTTTCTTCTGATGTGGCTTGTCAATACAGTATCCATATAGCAACTTGTGTGCTCCCTCTCGTGCCGGAACGTCCAATTTCACACGCGCACTAGGAAAATCCTGCATCCCTGCTTTGGACCACTCTGGCTTCCACTGGCTTTCCCTTCTGTCCTGGAACCTACTCAATATTATTAACCGACTGCAGCTGTTACTGCTTCTGCTGTATCTTTTTTGGTTTTTGGGGTGGGGGAGGGGGAATACTGAAAAAGAGTTTCCCAGGAGTCACAGCAACTTTAGGCTCTTTACCCGTCTTTGTTTCCTCCATGAGTTTAGCAGCAGACTGTCTCAGGTCCATCTGATTGAGGATTACTGGGGTTACTTCCATCATATCTTCCCCATGGTATTCTAACCGGAGAGGCACAACCTCTAACACATTGGTTTCTCTAGCTCACCATGGTGGATGTTGTTTTCCCTCATCATCAGATAGATTATGAGTATAAAAGATTTAAATACAAACTGAGAGATTGCCCAGTCGCTGCACAAGGACGTACCTGCCTGACAGAGCTCACAGTCTACAACAAATAAATACCCTGCATTGCGCTATGCAGGCTGCCAAACTCTCCCCTGGGGGACTGTCCAGATCAGTGAATTCTAAAGGCCTCTAGGGAGAGCCCCACTGCCAGCCCCGGAGCTTCCATCCCAGGAACCCTGGGCAGAACCAACCTAGCTGAGCTCCACTATCACCCTGGGTGAGAGGAACAGGAATGATGGTAACAGGAGATTGAGTTTAACTCACAACAGAGCACATGGAGTCTAACTAAAGAGTGGATCACCATTGACATTGTCTCTTACATTCATGTGGAACACAGCAGAGAGGCTAACAGAGGGAGTTTGACTAGGAGTTCTCCTGGGGAGAGCCCACTAAGGCTTTAATCTTGCAGGGTTCTCTGAGTACTTACTGCAACAGCTGAGGAAGCTCTTAGAAGAAGGTAATATGGATGGTGAGAAATCAGCTGTTGTGACCTGCACAGGATGTGCCATGTTTGTCTTTCTTCCACAGAACAGAAGTGACTTTATCTGTACAAAGTGCAAGCTGGTCTCCATATTGGAGGAGAAGGTTCAAGATCTGGAGAAACAAGTATCAACCCTGCGTTGCATAAGAGAAAATGAAGATTTCCTGGACAGATGTCAGGAGATGCTTCTACAGGCACAACATTCTGAAGAATCAGAGCAGGCTGCACAGCAAGGACAGAAGGATGGTGAAAAATTTGACAGCACGTGACCTCCAGAATGCAGATACAAGTGAGCAACTGTTTTCATGTTCTCTCCACAGGTACTACGGACACTCCCCGGGTTACACAAGACCCGACTTACCCAAATCCACATTTATGGAAAAAGTTCCATAAGCTAGAAATAGGAGGGTTTGTTTGTTTGTTTGTTTTTGTGTAATGGTCGGGTATATGTTTCCAACTTATGCAAAATTTGAGTTACACAAGGTGTTCCAGAACAGAACACTTGCATAAGTCAGGGAGCATCTGTAATGCGGAGAGTGGACTAGATGATACATCTGAGGGAAGGGAGCAGAAGGAGACTCCACCGATTGGAAGGCATGAGATGCACTTTCCTAGGGATGGGGGTTCCATGAACACCGCTCCCAAGAGAAGGAGGGGGTGGGTGGTCGGGGACACCCTCCTCAGGGAAACTGCGTCATCTATCTGCCATCCCGACCAGGAAAACCAAGAAATGTGCTGCTTGCCAGGAGCTAGGATTCACGATGTGATGCAGAGACTGCCGAGACTCATCAAGCCCTCAGATCACTATCTCTTCCTGCTTCCCCACGTGGGCACCAATGATACTGACAAGAATGATCTTGAGCGGATCACTGCAGACTACATGGCTCTGGGAAGAAGGATAAAGGAGTTTGAGGTGCAAGTGGTGTTCTCATCCATCCTCCCTGTAGAAGGAAAAGGCCCAGGTAGAGACTGTTGAATCGTAGAAGTCAACGAATGGCTATGCAGGTGGTGTCAGAGAGAAGGCTTTTGATTCTTTGACCATGGGATGGTGTTCCAAGAAGAAGGAATGCTAGCCAGAGATGGGCTCCACCTAACAAAGAGAGGGAAGAGCATCTTTGCAAGCAGTCTGGCTAACCTAGTGATGAGCTAGGCTTTAAACTAGGTTCAACGGGGGAAGGAGACCAAAGCCCTGAGGTAAGTGGGGTAGTGGGATACCGGGAGGAAGCACGAGCAGGAGAGCACAAGAGGGGAGGACTCCTGCCTCATACTGAGAAATGAGGGAGGCAACCTAGTGACAGAGGATGTGGAAAAAGCTAATGTACTCAATATATTTTTTTGCCTCTGTCTTCACGAACAAGGTCAGCTCCCAGACTACTGCACTGGGCAGCACAGTATGGGGAGGAGGTGACCAGCCCTCTGCGGAGAAAGAAGTGGTTCAGGACTATTTAGAAAAGCTGGATGAGCACAAGTCCATGGGGCCGGATGCACTGCATCCAAGGATGCTAAAGACGTTGGCAGATGTGATTGCAGAGCCATTGGCCATTATCTTTGAAAACTCATGGCAATCAGGGGAGGTCCCAGATGACTGGACAAAGGCTAATGTAATGCCCATCTTTAAAAAAGGGAAGGAGGAGGATTGGGGGAACTACAGGCTAGTCAGCCTCACCTCAGTCCCTGGAAAAATCATGAGGCAGGTCCCCAAGGAATCAATTATGATGCACTTACAGGAGAGGAAAGTGATCAGGAACAGTCAGCATGGATTCACCAAGGGCAAGTCATGCCTGACTAATCTAATTGCCTTCTATGAGGAGATAACTGGCTCTGTGGATGAGGAGAAAGCAGTGGACGTGTTATTCCTGGACTTTAGCAATGCTTTTGATACGGTCTCCCACAGTATTCTTTCCAGCAAGTTAAAGAGGTATGGGCTGGATGAACAGACTATAAGGTGGATAGAAAGCTGGTTAGATTGTCGGGCTCAACGGGTAGTGATCAACGGCTCAATGTCTAGTTGGCAGCCGGTTTCAAGCGAAGTGCCCCAAGAGTTGGTCCTGGGGCTAGTTTTGTTCAATATCTTCATTAATGATCTGGAGGATGGTGTGGACTGCACCCTCAGCAAGTCTGGAGATGACACTAAACTGGGAGGAGTGGTAGATACGCTGGATAGGATACAGAGGGACCTAGACAAATTAGAGGATTGGACCAAAAGAAACCTGATGAGGTTCAACAAGGACAAGTGCAGACTCCTGCACTTAGGACGGAAGAATTCCATAAAATGTTACAGACTAGGGACCAAATGGCTAGGAAGCCATTCTGCAGAAAAGGACCTAGGGGTTACAGTGGACGAGAAGCTGGATATGAGTCAACAGTGTGCCCTTGTTGCCAAGAAGGCTAATGGCATTTTGGGCTGTATATGTAGGGGCATTGCCAGGAGATCGAGGGACATGATCATTCCCCTCTATTCAACATTGGTGAGGCCTCATCTGGAGTGCTGTGTCCAGTTTTGGGCCCCACACTACAAGAAGGATGTGGATAAATTGGAGAGAGTCCAGCGGAGAGCAACAAAAATGATTAGGGGGCTGGAGCACATGACTTATGAGGAGAGGCTGAGGGAACTGGGATTGTTTAGTCTGCAGAAGAGAAGAATGAGGGGGGATTTGATAGCTGCTTTCAACTACCTGAAAGGGGGTTCCAAAGAGGATGGATCTAGACTGTTCTCAGTGGTAGAAGATGACAGAACAAGGAGTAATAGTCTCAAGTTGCAGAGGGGGAGGTTTAGGTTGGATATTAGGAAAAACTTTTTCACTAGTAGGGCGGTGGAAAACTGGAATGGGTTACCTAGGGACGTGGTGGAATCTCCTTCCTTAGAGGTTTTTAAGGTTAGGCTTGACAAAACCCTGGCTGGGATAATTTAGTTGGCGACTGGTCCTGCTTTGAGCAGGGGGTTGGACTAGATGACCTCCTGAGGTCCCTTCCAACTCTAATATTCTGTGATTAGCTGCCAAAGGCTTTTGGAACTGCAGCTCTCCAGGTTTGCTGGCTCCTTGGCTGTTCGTACTGCACTGAAGTTGTTTTGTGTGTTTTCAATGAAAAATAGCCTTAAAGATAAAGTTCCTGCTTGGAATTCCAGAAGAGTCTCATCGGGCCATTCAACTGTTTGGTGAAAATCTACTGGGCCAGACTCTCTGCTGTGATCAGTTTCCAATTTCATATCCTCAATTCTAAGTCCCAGCTGCAGCACAGGTTACAGCAGCCTGGGAGCTGTTTTAACTTTCACCAGCTACCAATGGTCCACAACGAACAGTCCCCTGGCTGGAGATGCACTGCAATTACTCTTCCTCCCCACCTCTCTCTGGCTGTGACACTCTCTCTGCATTGCTATGTTGGCTCTACACCCACTGGGGACACCCCCGCACTGGGAATTTCCTCAGTTGGAGAGTTACAGGCTGACTCTGCTCCTCTTGTGCCAGCTGAGTGGTGAAAAGGGACTGGAGCAGGTCAGAGATTCTGATGTGAGCAATTCTGCTCTGAGTCCCCCTCATTTCCAGCTGGGATTGAGAATTTGTCATTCCTGCCATCAGCCTGCTCTTGCTGCTGCCCTGGGGGAGACTCCCAGGTTTTAGAGTAACTTTAGGTTTCTTACCTTTTTCTCCATCTTCTCTGAGTTTTTCAGCAGCATCTCTGAAATTGAGCTGAGTGAAAATGTCTATGGTTACATCCATGGCAGTCTCTGCACCATAGAATTTCATCAGGAGGTTCTTAGTATCTATCCTGTCAGCATGCTCCAGCTGACCCTGGGGAATGATACCGTTCCTCTTAAAGTCAGAGTGTGATAGTTTGTCTTTAAATCTTTTAAAGTCTTCCTGAAGAAGGTTGTTAAGGGCACGTACAAGCAGGTCACTGATGCTGCTTCGGTTTTCCATCACCAGTATCAGGGGAAAAAAACCTAAAATACAATGTAAAGTCCCATTATTAATAGTTAATATGGAATAACAACTCTTATTCTTATGTAGAGGGAAGAAATGTAGCCTAGTGGTGAAAGCAGGGCACTGAGGCCTATAACTCCTCAGTGCTTTTCCTCACAAGTGACTCACTGGATAGCTAGTTTTGTCTTCCTGTGCTTCAGTTTCCGTATCTGTAAAATGGGGACTATTGTACTCATCTAACTCAGAGGGGTGTCATGCAGCTTAGTGACTGTTTGTAAAGCCAGCGGAAGTTTTAGGATGAAAGGTGCTAGGATAGTATTTATCATCTGAATAGATTTCCAAACCCTGCGGTGGGGATACCTAATTCAGAAAATATCCCAGCACAATCTTGAATCTGTACATCAGAGTCATGGAGTATCAGGACCTGTGTACTGAGAACCAGTCCTAGTTTTGAAAGCCTCAGGGGTATTTTGAACATCAGTGTAGCAAAGGAAGGGTAATTTCTGACATATTGATCAGCCTCCATAATCAAATGGATAAACTATAATGACATCAGATTGAAATTAGCCCAATCCTAGGCAAAATGCAGAGATTGATGAACTTACCGTTAGCAAGAAAGCTACAAACTAGATCTGGTGGCCTCGTTTGATTTGTTTCTCTCAGTTTTCTTGGTGCTTAAACACAGATGCACACAAAAAAAATCTAGGAGGAAGAACAGAAAAGCTTTGAGAAAATGGCTCTTTCCTCAGCAAAGAAACTAAAACATCTCCAATTAAAGCAAATCTTCAATGCTTCCATGATTTTTATAACAGGACTCATACAACAGCATATTGCCCAGTCGCTGCACAAGGATGTTAGTCAGCGATTTCCCTCTGCTCACCATGGGATATTAGGAAGGATCTCAAATGTCAAATTAGAGGATTTAAACTAAGATGTGCATCATTTATTTTTTCTTTGTTGAAAAATTAATGGCACCCCACTTGCAAGAGCCTGCATTTTAGGTGATTTTAAGGCAACGCCAATTCTCGCTGCACCTCTGGACATGTCTGCCCCACTCACACTCTCTCTCTCCATCTATTAGGTGCATTGTGAGGAGATTCTGACCCCTCTGGCAATCCTGACATGCTGCTCCGGCTCTCACTCCCACAAAAAAAGAAAGAAACAAATGGAGTGCTTATAGTTTACAGGGAAAGTGGCCCAGTCAGTGGAGGTGGAGCAATAGACAAGGGATAGGGGTCACAGGGAAAATGGGGAGGGGACGGTGCTTGCCTTGGGCTTAAAACAGGGGAAAGGGACTGGCTGAGTGTCCTGAGAGCAGAGCTGGCAGAGAGCAGAGCTAAGGAAACCCCGGAGTGGTGAAAATCATCTCAGCTCTGCATAAATATTTACACTCTTGGAGGAGAAAGTGTTAACTGATGCCCTGGCTTTCTTACTTGACACTCAAAGCTTTTAGAGGCAGGTTTAGGTTGTGTCTTTTGCACTTTATGCAGCAGTAATAATACGGAGCAGCCACATGGGCACCGTCGGGTTCCAAATAATGGTTCTGACTTGAAAAAAAATGTTATTTTTGTAGGAATGTGTGAATGAGAGTAATTTGGTCACTGGCAGGTAGCCCTGTCAAAAATCAGGGAACCCCATTAATTACTGCTTCTGAGGCACTCCAGGAATGTGCTCACAGTCGCCATTATGAGCGCTGGTGCAGCAGAGTTCCTTGGTTGAGTTGGAACAAACCCTTGTGTCCCAGAAAGGCTGCTGCAGCTTTTGTTGGAACATAAATTTTCACTTATGATAAAAAATGGGAAATCACTTGAAAATTCTCTTTTTTTTTAAGTGCCCCATATCTGAGAGATTCCTGTAAATGTGTGTGAAAAAGTTGGGAATTTGTAAAAGCAACAAAGAATCCTGTGGCACCTTATAGACTAACAGACGTTTTGCAGCATGAGCTTTCGTGGGTGAATACCCACTTCTTCAGATGCACTCTTGCATCCCACACCCACGAAAGCTCATGCTGCAAAACGTCTGTTAGTCTATAAGGTGCCACAGGATTCTTTGTTGCTTTTACAGATCCAGACTAACACGGCTACCCCTCTGATACTTGGGAATTTGTGGTATCTGCAATTCATTAGCCAGAGAGGTAAAACAGAAGTGAGGCCGTTGGGTCAAAACTTCCAAAAGGAGCTTTTTTAAATGTTTCCCCTGAACACGTTGCTAAATAGTTTTTTTTTGGGGGGGGGGGAATTATTGAAAATTCCATTTGCTTAGGGAGTGGCATTGAGTTTTGAACATAGAATTCAGACAATAGAGTGCAGCAAAGGGACTGAAATGCTGTTTTAAGTGTTTTTCTGAATCCCAACTTCCTCCACACATTTACATTAGGACTACAGTTTAATTTTTCCCATACATAGATCTGCAAAGATGTTTGCAAACTAGAGCAATATTCACAGCATTTTTCTTCCTTAAGGTTTAAATACAAGACATGTACCTGGAGATTAAATAAAGACACAATTATGACATTACAGTCACTCTATTTCTAGGAGAAAACAAACAGCTCAGACCTCCTCTTCTCTCCTAATAAGAGATTTAGAATTTCTTCATAAAGCTATACCTAATACGATTTAGTTCAATTGAAATATAACTCAGTCTGTGCTTACCATGCATCTCTGAAGAGAGCTAGTTTGGGGTGAATTCGACTTTTAAAATTCACCCCCAGAAGAAAGTTTGTGGCTCACAACTGTCGCAACAGAAAACATGTTCACATTTACAAGCAGCCCCTGTTTCCTGTCTGCTCACTCAGCTTGAAATAATTTCACCTTGATTTTATCGATGAGCTGTGAAAGTTCTGTTCCTCTTCTGTGTTTTCTTCATGGTGCTCCTTCTGCAGTGCAATAGGATGAATTTCACCACCAAGACTCTTTTGGACTGCGTATGTGTAGGAAAAATAAGGGAGGATGTCAGTAATTCGCTTGTGATACAGGAAATGGCTACACTGCAGCTGGGAACATGTTTATATATAGTTGAAGCTGAACAGCTGCTGCTACTGGGCTGAAGAGCCAATTCTGAAGATTCTACCAACAAATCATGCTGTGTAGCCAATAAGGCAGCTTACTACAGGCCAACTGTGCTCGTTAGGTGGCTTGGAGATTTGCTCTGCAGAAAGCCCTGATTCCTGACAATGAGCAGAGTCCCAAACAATAACCCACCCTCATCCTCAAAAGGCAGCCTTTATCAGAAGGAGAGATTACTTACGTATAGAGACAGTAACTTGAATTCTTTGAGACGTGTGTATCTCCGGATGCTCCACTTCAGATGTGTGTGTGCCCCATGTGCCTTCCATCAAAGAGTTCTTTCCAGCAATGTCCAGGCAGTCTGCACATGAGCTCTAGCTATCCTCATGCCCCATACTTCATTTATTTCTGTACCATGGAATCCCCACCTGGGTAGGGGACTCTGCAGCAGAGAGGGGAAGGAGGATGGATAATGAAGCACTCATAGGAACATGCAACTCAAGGAACTCCAGTTACTATTCAAGGTAAGTAACTGTGACACCCTGTACTCCATGTTCACCATTTATAAGGTTATGATATATTTTGTACAAAGTAGGCCTTGTGAGGTATCATTTGAAAACTCAATCTGCTGAACATCATTGTCATGATAAAATATGTGTATCAACATTGTATGAAAAGTTATAAGATTCTACTGTATAACGTTGCTATAACATGTCCCAAGCTTTGAAAAGCAGGCACAAACCAGTTCCTCAGAAACAAAAGAAAAACCAACGTCTAAGCCAGGTGTCAACAAAGTCAAGTGGACTGTCACCTAGTTAAGCAGCCAATTTTTGTCAGGAAGAAGGATGTAAGTGAGATATTTACATTCTGTATTGGCAAACAAACAGTTGGGGTATCCCATCCTCCACACTTCACGTCACCTGGTCCCCAGCTGGAAATAATCCTCAAAGTGGGAAGTAAGTAGTATATGGCTTGAGAGCATTCATCACCATGAATTTTTGACAGGTTTCCATGCCCCATTGAGGGCTTATGTCCCGCCTTCACACCCTGTTTCCGTTGGCACCGAAGATGGATGCCGTCTGCATTTTGAAAAAAAAGTGTGTGTGTTTGAATAGGGGAAGTGTTGTGTGTGTTTGTGCTTGGGTACATTGAGAGAATAAGACTGAAAGAACAGAGTGAGAGAAGTTTAAAGATGAAAAAAGAAAGTTTGGGTAAGGTTTAGAGAAAAAAAGGAAATTTGAAAGACGAGAGGTAAGTTATTCAAGAAAAGAAAGAGGATGGTAAAGGGCTAGTTTGGTAAGCTATTAAAGAATAGAAAAATTTCAGATGAATGTAAAAGGTGTATTATTATCAGGGTGGGTTAAGAAAAAAGTTAAATAATATTGACAACTAGGTTTAAAAAGAGAATTTACTAAGGCAGAGTCTGTTTAATAAGCACATGATAAAAACTATAAAGGGAGGCTAAGAAAAACACATTTAAACACATTTTGTGTAGGTTAAGAAAAAAAACATTTTAAAACATTATAAACTAGGTTTAAAAGGGGAATTTACTAAGGCAGAGCCTGTTTAGTAAGCATAGGGTAAAAAGTGAATAAAATACAACTAAACTATTCGATACCAGGGTAGATTAAGAAAAAAGAGAGGGTGAAAGAGAGACCAGGGCAAGAAAAGGGAAAAGAGACCCCCTTTGCAAAAGGCAAAGGTAGACAGCACATAGGTGAATAAGAGAGAGAGAGAATTCTTACCTTTCAATTCTTTCTATAGAATGAGGCAACTTCCCTAGTTCAGACCCTCTCAGACTTGTTATCACCACCTTTGGATCAGCCCAATCAGAGTTTGTTTTACAGCAGCTTCATAGAATTCATTTTTCTGAACCAACCCTAGAGTCCCAAGATTTTAAACAAGAGCCAACTCCCTTCTCGTCTCTCTCCCCTCCTCTTCTCCCCTCCCATTTAACTGTCTTATTCTTATCTAAAGAAACAGACCCCCCCCCCCAGGATTTTTCCCTCCATGTAGCCCTTTTACAGAGGGGTTTTTATAAAAGTTAAAACCATTCGCTTTTAGTAACAAACAATTTTAAAAGTTTTCCCCTGGGTTTTAGACTAATGTGTCATTTTTTAGTAAGCACAATATGAAACAACAGGCTTTTGCAGCAAAGCTCCTGTTAGCAAAGCAGCCTCTGTGAGTCAGTGGATCACAGAGAAGGAGTTTGCTTCTTTACCTGCTTTTTAACAAACACAAGTTAAAGTTACATTAAGTTTTGCAAAGGTATAATTACTTGAAAAGACAAACCTAAGACACATCCCTTTTGTATGTGTTGTACTAAAAATAGAGCAGGCAGAAGCACCCCGGGTTTAAAACCTCAGGTTTTTAGTAATAGACAGTTTATAAACCCCTTATTTTGTAAACCGTTAGATTAGCGAGAAGAAGGCTGCTTCTTCCCCCACTTTTAGTCATGGAAAGGAATAAACACTTGAAAAGACATGACTATCTGAAGACACATTCCTTCATTTAGCCCCTTAGGCATAAGTGTTTTAATAACATGTGAGTTTGCAGAAGCACACCAGGATTAAAAACACGGACAGCCTGTTCATAAAAGTAATAAAAAAGTTTTTCCCTAGGTTTTAGACTAACCTGGTTATTTTTAGTAAGCCCAATATGAAACAACAGGCTTTTTCAGCAATGCCTTTGTTAGCAAAAACAGCCTCTGTGGTCAGAGATAAGAAGGCCACAACATAACAAGAAAACCCTAGGCGTGTTTTTAAAACAAAATGATACCAAAGACTTGTTAAACTAAACATTTTCCTTTTGTTATGTAAAGAAGGCATTGCTTTGTAAGTAATCTTATTTACAAGGTAAAATAAAAAAGAAATTACCTTAGGGTTAAAGCCACAGCCGGCTAGTTTATAAAAGTAATTTGTTGATAAATAGAGGTGAACATTTTGTAAAGGCCTTGATCAACACTTAAAAAGACAAACCTATCTGAAAACACAGCCCTTTTGTATGTGTTGTAATAAAAAAAAAAAAGCATGCAAAAGCACCCCAGGGTTAAACATTGACCAAGAAAAAGTTTTTTTCCCAAGGTTTTTAGTGAGAACAACTTGAAACAGCCCCTTGAAGGTAGTGGATTAGAAAAAAAGAAGACCCCTTTGAAAAAACAAGGCTATCTGAAGACACATTCCTTTATTTAACCCCTTGGCATAGGTGTTTCAATAAAATCAGAGTTTGCAAAAACAACCCAGGGTTATAAAAGTAATGTATGGTGATAAAAATGTTTTCTCCCTATGTTTTAGACTAGCACTGGTCATTTTTTAGTAAGCACAATTTGAAACAGCAACAAAGCCATTGTTAGCAAAAACAGCCTCTGTGATCAGAGATGAGAAGGCCAGAACATAACAAGAAAGCCCTAGGCCTGCTTTTAAAACAAAATTATGCCAAAGACTGGTATTAGAAATAATAGTAACTTTAACTGTAAATAAGCTTACTATGTAAAATAAAAGCTTTTTAACCATTGAAGTTTAAAGAAGCTAAAATATGTAGCCAGAGGCCCTCCTGCCTTTTTCCCCCGGGAAAAAAACAAGTAAGGGGCCCCCTGCACTGCTCTTATCTAAACAACCTTTGTTTTTTTCCATCCTGTAACAAAAGCTGGCCAACACATAATATAAACCATTTTAAAATGTGTTTTTTAAAGTAATGCAAAAAAAAAAACTTCTCAACTTATTAACAATATAAAATAATACAAAAAAATAACCCAACCCAACCCTCATGGCCTGTAAAAGCTTTAAAAGCCAGGGGTCAGTTACAACCCATGCCAACGGTGACTTTTTAAAAAAGGGTTAGAACATAATAGGAAATTTTTTTAAAACCCACAGTAAAACACAAAACACAGCAACTTTTTAACAATGTAAAATAAGACTTGTAGGGGGGTTTAGTAATAAGTTTAACAGGGATTATTTTTAAATGAGCAAACTTGTTTTAAAAAGCCAAGGCCATAAAATGAAATAAAGAATACAGGTTGCAGCTTTTAAAGACTTAGTTACAGAGCTGTTAGTGGGTACATTATCATTTACAGTGTCTTTTTATTAACTGTTTAAACACATTTACTATAGAAAATAAGAACTCTTTAACCATTAAAGTTTAAAGAAGCTAAGGTATATAGCCACATGTGTTTCCCCCCCGACACACACACACACCTACCCACCTTTTTTCCCAGAAAAAATGACCTTACACACTCTGTTTTTTTGAAGAAACTCCTTTTTAAATATTAATTTTTAGGGGGCCCCAAGACCTTTTTTTTTCAACAGGTTTAAACCTATAAATAGGGACAGAAAACTGGACAATGCTGTCAAAGAAATATTGCTGATACAAGACTTCTACCATTATGGGGAGCAACGACATGGTAAGAAAAGTTACTATGGTGGTGTCCGTCTGTGTGTGTGTGTGTGCCACCATGGTGTTATACCTGCGTTATGCTTAGTTAAAAGGTAATATATTTGCTTTTAAATAGGATGAGACCTTTTTCCTTGACATACCAGATTCTGCACTAGAAACTTTAAATTTTGGTAAGCTAATTAATAGGCTACACAATTATGGTTTATTTTTAAAAGAAATGGTTTTAAGGATTTTATTTTTTTTAATTTAGAACAAGATGGAAGTCAAAACCAGCAGACAGGTTTTCCTGAGATTACAGAAGATGGTATGAACTGGTTTTTAAATATGTGTTTGAAATAACTGTTATTGGCAATAGTGTACATTTGTTTAGGGGTTGTGCATTAACACGGGTATTGGGGTTTATGTTTGTTGTTGTTAGTAAAAAAGAAGCTGC
Source organism: Mauremys mutica (assembly GCF_020497125.1). Taxonomy (NCBI): domain Eukaryota; kingdom Metazoa; phylum Chordata; order Testudines; family Geoemydidae; genus Mauremys; species Mauremys mutica. The sequence continues at coordinate 117,814,668 of NC_059075.1, forward strand.
CTTTGCCCCAAAGGTTTACTGTATAAAAAAATAAAAAAATAAATAAAAAGTTTTGCTGGCAGTTGTTGAAAATTTGGTGCTGTACTGCCCCCGTGTGGCGAAATCGGGAAAAGCGCTTTATTTTTTACATTGTATTTAAACACAGTTTTTTAGACACCCCCCCCCCTTAAAATAAAGAAGTGTTTTAGCGGGGTTATGTGTAAATGTTTTTTAAATATATATATGGGGATATGTTTGTTGCTGTTAGTAAAAAATAACATACAGGCTTATGTGCTAAAAACATTTTGTTTATGTGTATTGGCAGATTTATCAAGTGTTATCCCTCAAGAAGAAACGTTGAAGGAGCGCTCGCTTAAAGGGGCCAAGAAATTTCCCTCTGAATCAGCTACAGTTGGAAACAAGGGAATCAAACCCCCCCTCCCCCGATTTTGAACAACCCCGCACAACCAAATCCCTCATTACACAGTCGGCTGCTCTTAAAAAGGGCCAAAAAATCTACCTCTGAAACAGCGACAGTTTCCAGGGGTGGGGAAAAGGGGATCAGACCCCCTGATGTTGAACCACCCTGCACCTCCAGAGCTAAGAAATCTACCTCTGCAGCTTCCAGGGACATTGGTAAGCAATGCAACGGGGTCAAAGTCCCTAGTTCTCAACAACCCTATGCCTCCCCAGCCCAAAAGGTATTAGCTTTTTAAAAGGTAAAGGCAAACAACCCTGTAGCAGCAACCGTGTCCATGTCTGAGCAGGGTGAAGGGGTCAGCCCCCCTGCTTCTGGGTCCCGCAGAACCCTTGCTACAAATAACAATCTCCCCGTAGGGCTTGCTGCATCAGTTGTTGTTTGTAATGAGCTGTTTAGTGTTTGTACATCTCTTAAGCATTTAATAGATAAAAAGTTCTGGAAGCTAATTCTTGAGGTGTTTCAAAAGCAAAATTTTCCTGAAGAAAGGGTGGTTTTAGACCAAAAGATAACAGATACCCGTGCACTGATTGAAAAGGTGGAAAGCGTGTTGAATGGGGAAGGGAGGGGGTGACTAAACATGAATGTAAAGAGGAGTTGGGGGGGAAATGGAAAAAGGTAAAAAATTGAGAAGGCTTTTGTCCAAAAAACTTAAAAAAGCCAGAGCTATTTAAAAAACAACAACCCCCCAAACAAGAAAGGGAAATAGACATAGACCCTCCTACCCCCTCTTCGGAAAGTCCAGATTCTCCTGCTCCTAATACACCTCCTCAGGTGTATTTGGAATGTGGGAGTCACTGGATAAGACCCCGAAGAGAGTTTAACACTTATGAATATTTTCAAGAATTTCGGTTCGCTAATTTGGACAGAGTAATGGGGTTCACAGAGGCCATGGCGGCCGTTGACACCACTATTCAAAATTTTCGAGATGATATTAATAACCAGGTGGGCCCTGAAGATTTTGTGCAGCTACTTTTAGATGCTCCGGGGCTAAATCACCCGCTCTTTTCTTTACGGAGGCCTTGAGAAGATTTAAACACCATAGATTTCTTAAATAACACAGCGTTGCAAAGTAACGCAGAGATCGTGGGGTCCGGAACTCTAAGACTGGTTGTTACGATTATTAGAAACAGGGCTGGTGGAGGTGGGTCTGTAAGACCCTTAAAGACTATCATGTACAGTAGAATCACTGGGAAAAAAAAGAAAAAATTTAATTGATTTAAATAACCAGGGTAACAATCTTTGTTTTGCCAGTAGCGTGCTGGGTCTCTTATCAGATGAAAAACTTACAGATGCCCAACTGTTAGAGAGGGCCAGACATCTCCATCAAGAGTTGGGGCTTTCAGACCAAAAAATTATTAGCTTTACAGACGTGAGCTCTTTTGAAGGGCGCTTAGGTGTAGCTATCACCATCATGTATCTTGAAATGGAAATTGGTGCTTTTTTACAATGGATGGTGTTTTTGTTCTGTTACATGACAAACATTATTATGGCATCCTAAATATTAAAGCATTTATAGGCACACCGTATTTGTGCAACTACTGTTACGCCACGTACAGCCACAAACACCAGCATGCCTGTAAAAACCACTGCTGTACGTGTAATAGCGCTGAGTGCTTTGAAGTGGTCAATGAAAAAAAGAGATGCCCCAGCTGTAAGCTATTTTGCAGGGCCGAGGACTGTTCAGAAAGGCACAGTGCTCTGGCAAAAGATGGTAAAGTTGATTGTAAAAACAGAAGTCTTTGCGATAAGAGCGACTTTTACGAAGTTAAAAATCACAGGTGTAAAAGCAAAAAATGTCCCCACTGTTATCAGAAAACTGACAACATAGACGGTCATGAGTGTTATATGTGTAATATCTGGTCTCCAGAAGAGAGGAAGGATTATGTGTTTTATGATTTTGAATGTATGCAAGAAATGGGGGTACATGTGCCAAATTATGTTTATGCCATGCATTTAGATAAAGAAACTAGCTGGGAATTTAAGGGGGAAGAATGCGTTAGCGAATATGTTCGAACTTTTGTAGACAAGCACTTTAAGGGATACACTTTTATCGCTCATAAGGGATAACCTTTTATTGCTAAAGGTTACGACTTTTTTAACACCGTTGAAAATCAGAACTATGTGGGGCCTATGCCTGGGATAGAGTACTTTGGAGTAGAATACATGATACCTGAAGAAAAAAAGGAATTTCTGAACTGGTACCAACACAATCACCAAAACGAATTTGATCTCCAGAAAGAACTGCTCTATTATTGTCAAAAAGATGTTGAAATTTTGCCAGAGGCTTGTGACTGGTTCAGAAATGAAGTAATAAAAATAACAGAGAAGCAGATTGTTAAAAACCCAGGACAGGATAATGAGAAGCTGGTTACTAAATGCATAGACCCCTTTCAGTACCTTACATTAGCCTCAATTTGCATAGCCATGTACTAGTTTAATTTTTTAAAACTGCGAACCGTAGCCCTTCTTCCATTAGACAATTACCACAAGCAGCAGAAGAGATATTCCACCCCAGCCATTCAATGGTTGATGTACGTATCCCACACAGAACATTTACATCCAACACGCTTTGCAGGGTGGGGAGTTTAAAGCAGGGTCTTATTTTTTTGGATGGTTACTATGGCCTTTGAATTTAATGACTGTTTTTTTCATGGCAGCCCCATCTGCTATTGTGAAAATGATTTCAATCCATTGCTTAATGTGCCCTATGGGCAACTGTACAACTGAACCATGATTAAGGCTGAATTTCTAAAAAGACAGAGGGTTGAGGTAAGGACCGTGTGGGAACACGAGTGGCAGGCTATGCTGGCTAATGATAACCGGGTGGGGGATTTTTTACGAGAAAAAAAGCTGCCACAGCCTTTGATTCCTAGAGACGCCCTTTACAGTGGTAGAACGAATGCCATCTGCCTTTATTACAAACCGCAGCCTGGGGAGCAGGTTCATTACTATGATTTTACCAGCCTCTACCCTTTTGTTAACAAGACTAAACAATACCCTGTGAGGCACCCCGTTATCGTGTATGAGGGTTTGGGGGATATCAGACAGTACTTTGGCATCGCCAAGGTTAAAGTGTACCCTCTGAGAGGTCTGTATTTCCCTGTATTACCATATAGGGTCAGTGGTAAACTAATGTTCCCCCTGTGCGCCCTTTCTGCAGAAACAAGACCAAAGGATCCCTGCAGGCACAATCAGGAGAAGAGGGCTTTAACAGGGACTTGGTGCACAATAGAGTTGGTGAAGGCTTTAAACAAAGGGTACAGGATCGCTGAAATTTATGAAGTCTGGCATTTTAACTGCTCTTCAGATGCCCTGTTTTCAGACTACATTAAAACACAACTGAGACAGAAACAAGAGGCCTCAGGATTCCCTCACTCGTGGACGGACGAGTTAAAAAAAAACAGTACGTTAAAGAGTACCGGGGACGAGAAGGCATGTGTCTGTGTCTAAACAAGATAAAGGTAAACCCCGCAAAAAGGCAAATCTCAAAGCTGTTTTTAAATTCCTTGTGGGGAAAATTTGGTCAGCAAACAAATTTGACTAGCACCAGTACAGTAACGGACCCTGACGAGCTCTTCAAGCACATCTTTGTACCTTATTACGATATGTCAGCGTGCGAGTTTATCAATGATGATACGGCAGTGGTGTCTTGGAAGTACACAAAAGAATGCTGCACCCATTCCAGCAACACTAATGTGTTTATAGCGTGCTTTACCACCGCTTATGCCAGGCTAGAGCGCTACCATCTGTTAGATCGCTTACAGGAGCGGTCTCTTTATCACGATACAGATTCTGTAATTTTTGTGAGTAAAGAAGGGGAGTGGAATCCGTCCCTAATGGATTATTTATGGGATCTGACTAACAAAATACCCCCAGATTAATACATCGTGGAGTTTGTGTCCGCTGGGCCTAAAACATACGGGTACAAACTGTCCAGCGGTAAGACCTGTATGAAATTAAAAGAGATCACACTCAACTCAGGGAATAGTGAGAAAATTAATTTTGAAAGCTTAAAATAATTTGTCTGGGATTACCCCACGGGAGAGATCCCAAAAGAAATCATGGTACAGCAGCCAGGAATCGTACGGGTAAAAAACATTGGTTGATAGAAACAAGAACTCTGAAGAAAACCCAGAAAGTTGTTTATGACAAAAGAGCCCTCAAGGAGGATTTAAAAACCTTGCCGTACGGATATTGATTATTATGAAAAGCCATGTTCGGTTTGTTCACCCTTTTTCCTGTTTGCTTTGTGGCCCCTCGAATTCTGGAAAAACATTTTTTATAAAGCAATTGTTAGAAAATGGTAATAAGTTGTTATTGTGTATGCCTGAAAACATTGTGTAGTGTTATAGTTGTTGGCAACCATTGTATAAAGAGTTGCTGCAAAAATTTTCATGTATTACATTTTTGGAAGATTTACCTAATACTTTTAATGATGAACATTTATTTCCTAGTAATAAAGTGAACATGGTTATTATAGATGATCTAATGGAGTCTGCTTCTGAAAGCGGTGAAATCGAGAAAGCCTGTACAAAATATGTGCACCACAAAATCCTAAGTATTATGTACATTGTGCGAAATGTGTTTTGTCAGAGGAAAAAAAGCCAAATGATTAATTTAAATACTAAGTATATGGTTCTTTTTAAAAAAAACCTGTGATAAACTGCAAATCACCACTCTGGCCTGGCAAATGTACCCTGGTAAAACACAATTCTTTGTGGAAGCTTTTGAGGACGCTACGAAAAACCCCTACGGGTATCTGCTGATGGATTTAAACGTTTCAGTGCCTGAAGCCTTCAGGTTAAGAACAGGCCTTTTCCTCCCAGACTGGCCCTGTATATACACCTTAAAAAAAACCCATAAAAATAGATATTTTTATCAAACTTCCATTTGAAAAAAGAGCATCCCTCTGACAAACATGTCCAGCCGTGTGCAGAGAAACTTTTCTCTTTTAAGATTTCTCATCAAAGCCAAGCCGCAGCAAAGGAAGGCTATTCTCTGCTCGGCTTCTGATGAGCTGGTAGCGGCCATCTCAGAAATAGCGTTCAACGCTATAAAAGAAAACGTTCCTCTAAAACCCAGACAAATAAGTGTCCTAAAAAGAAAAAGATTATTTAAAAGCGGAGTGATAAAAAGCTATCCCTCAAAAGAAAAAAGCTAATTGTAAAACAGGCCGGTGGCTTTATCGGACCTTTGTTGAGCTTTGCACTCCCTCTACCATCAAGCCTTTTAATTAACAGATAATGGAACACGCTGAAAAATTGTACCTCGTTCCTAGCCATCAGTTAGAACAAATAAAGTGTGCTTCTAGCGGTGAAGAAAATATCAGAACTACAACCACTCGCCAGCTGGATTCAGAAATGAAAGACATTCTTCAAAGAACCGGTTTATCTGACTACGAAAAGGCTAAACTTTACGAGGGGGTGCTGCAAAGATACGTGGTATTGGCCAAGCATGGTGAAATGGAAAAGACTAAAATAAAACTCTTTCTCCCTGAGCAAGAGCAAGAGGAAATTCGACCTCCTGAAGTCCGGGGGGTGGGGGCCATCGGACTTTGTCGTTTAGGAGGTATTGGAGGGGGTAAATCCTCGCTATAAAAAAATAGCTGAAATATCATTAAATAAATTCAGACAACGTAAAGATGTTTCTTCTTGGGTCAATAATGGCAGTTTTGTGTACTGGGGGGAAGCGATTGAGGGGTCTCACATGCTCGATTTAGTCAGGGGGGTAACTGGCTCCTAAGGACTCCTAAAGGGTAGAATGTTTTTATGAAAGCCTTGGCGGAGCTGACTGTGCCTACATCTGTTGTAGGGCATGTTACCAATAACGAGTTTTTAGAACATCTTAAAACAGGGCTAGAGCCTGTGAAGGCCATAAATAGCATCACCCCTTTTAAAAATGTCCCTGTTAAAAAACAAAAAATTGAACGGTTAACTGTGTAAAATAAAAGACGTAAACAAAATTCAATGTGTGCTTTATTGATGCACCTCTTTAAACTCATGACAAGACAAACACATCTGGACATGTTGAAACATGTTTGAAACATGTCTGGGCATGCCTGGTCTTTTCCCTTTTACAAACCGCACCAGCAGGTGGTCATTTTCTGGTAAATTATCAGTGTACAATTTTAAAATACGATTGAAAGATAAACTCCTAATACTTTTTTTTAAAATACAATAACAACCACAGGTTACAGCTAGGGGGTCCTGTAGTTGTCTCTGATGAAACACAACATTATTAGAGTTACGGTTTTAAAAAGTCATAATGAAAAAAGTTACTCTCTGAGGAAAATTCGTAGGAGTCAAAACCTCACCAGGCCCGTGTTTTGGTAAATAGAGGGCCAGCCACTGTTCCCTAGGTAAGTCATGGGGGTGCGTATTAACAATAAGTCCCAAAGGTCTTCTGTACACAAAACCGTTCAGGAGCAAGTCGCTAGGAAAAACATCTAAAAAAGAAGGGTCCTTTGATAAAGGGTCCTTAGCTGCACGGTGTTCATAATCATATATAGTCAAATAGGACGTTTCTTCTATGGTTCACTTCAAGCACGTTATCAAAAACCCCATACACTATCATGTTAACTGTAGAGGGCAGAGCCATTGCAAACCGAATCTCCACTCTCAGGTTTCCAGTTTGAATCAGAGAATAATGAACGAATCAGATCGAAGGCGTACAGCATATAGCCCTGGGCAAATTCACCCCAGTCATTCAAGAGCACTTGGTCTTTTACATATTTTCCAGTCACCTGCACGAGCTGCATGTAATCCCTCACACAGTTTACAGTCTCAAAATCAGGTTGTAGGGGTTTCGCCGGCACCTGTTCGCCATACACATACGAGGCCACAAAATTAATGTTACAATGTTTAAAGTTAAAAGGGTTTTTAACCTAGCTGCCACTGAAGGCATCGTTATCGATAAAAACCGATTACGAGCTGCTTGGGTAGCTGTCCCCAAAAGAGGTTTTCCTGGTTACTGTCACGACTGCCGGCCGGAATGCCGAACAACTTTATGCCCACCCGGTCTACCAGGTACTTAGCATTGGCAGTCATTAGAGCTTCAGCATGCCCCAAACGGACCCCCGGGGTCACTTTCACCCATTTTACAAACAGGTACACTGAAATAATGTGAACTTTATAATTCTGGTTGGCATTCCCGCTCACGAGGCAAAAAACATCTTTGCTACGCATCAGTTTAATTTTCAAGTCCATGCCATTCAGCAATAGTTTTTCTTGAAAAAACAAATCGCTGTGTAGAGGTCCCAACAGATCCAGCTTCCTACTGCCAGCCGTTAGTCTGGCCCTGCGTATAAACCCCTCATTAGCCGCGTCGACCAAAAGGGTGTTTGTGGGCTCCTGCCATGTCTTTATGAAACCCTCCTGTCAAAAACTGTGTAGCGAGGGTGTCATGGCTGTAGTTCAAAATTAGCTCTATCAATCAAGGCTCTGTAAGGGTAACAATTGTTGCTTTGACTGATAAGACGGTTGCCTAAAGTGACATCCAGCTGGTTAAAAAGGGGGCCATGGGGTAGTTTGTTAGGACCACCCTGGCATCATCATCAAGGTCTGTCTCATCTTCTTTTACCACCTTGCACCACACGTACAGCAGTATGTTGTTAAGGTCTAAGTAATGATCCCCATGTCCCGAAATAAAAAATTCTAGAGGGACGTTCACCGTTAAAGGGGCCAAAGGCAGCACCTCTACATAAAAGCTATTCTCAATAGTGGTTAGTGTGAGGGCTAGTTGAAATAAATCCAGTTCTGATTTCGTGCATTCGTCAGAGCCACAATGAATAAAAGCCATTTTAAAATATATCCCTTTTACCATGGGTGATGCATCGCTTCCTCCTCTTAGGGTGCCTTTTAGGTTTATGGCTGAGGCATCTTCTGACAGCTTTTTTTTAAAGGGCCTAGGAGGCCCTTTAAATGGCTGGCGCGATGCTGCTCTTTTTCTCCTCATCACCACTAAACTGGAACCTTCCTGTGGCGTATGTGCTCCTATTTTGTTTATAACAGCACTGGATGCGTGATTCACTACATCTCTGGTTATATTTTTTGCAGCTCTTTTCATGTGGAGTTTAATAATTTCAAGACCCCTTCTCAAAAGCAGCACGACTTTTCTAAAAAAACTGCGAAATATCCCTCCTAAACCAGCCCCGTACATAATGGGTAATCCTTGATATCCCGGTAAGCCATAACCAGCCTGGGCCTTGTAGTAGTTCCTATACAAAAAGGGGTCCCCATAGTTTTTCATAGTTACCATTCTTCAACTTTTCTGGGATGCAAATGTAGTTTAACAATCACCTTCCCAAAACTAAATGAGGCATGTTCATTCTGATCCGTCTTTATTGCAATAGTAATGGTCCCGATATGCTGCTTACTCATGGGGACGTAATGCGGTTTGTCATATGTGATGGTAATAAATTTGTTGTTGCTACCGCGGATGGGAAAGCAGTGTAACAGCGGCACATAGTAGTCCCCTACTAACTGATGTTCCACTATGTATAAAGAGTCAAATTCGCCTGCAATGTCTGCAGGGTACAGCACTATCCTACACGGATAATCCGGAAGCATTCCCAATATTGTTGCCAATTTTCCCCGTGTGGAAAAAAAGTAATTTTCATCGTTTGCTTTTAACTGAACCCTTCTAGTCACCGAGCTGTAAATGATGCTGACCTTTGGTTTTTCAGTATCTTTGTCGATATTCTTGTTGATGTCCTCTATTAAATAGTGAATGCTTGAATAATAGCCGGCATCTATGTTGTAGGTTCGGATTTCTTTTTTCGATGCTAACGTGAATGGTGTATCGTAAAAGAGTGTGTTCCACGAGTGACAATAATTCATTTTAGATACCCTTACGTAATCCCCTTTCTTAAAAATCACACATGGCGCCTTTATTTTAAAACTATCCCCGTAGACAGTTTTCCACATGCTCAGCGCATTAGCATGTGTCACATCAATCAGGTGTCCTCTAATAGTTCTGTGATAACTTCTGTTGTAACCATCTATAAAGGCCTGCAGAACATTGATGTAGTGAAAGGCGTTATGGGCGGTAAAATACCTCCACATACCTTTTATTTTAAAGTTCTGTTAAACCTCTCCATGACCTCGACTTTGACTTCATTATTGGTAACAAAATGGTGTACCCCATGTTGCTTAAACAAAGTCTTTAAAGCTTTGTTTAAAAACTCTTTTCCTCTGTCTCTTTGTAATTTTTGAGGCACGCGGCCGTGTGTAAAAATAGCTTTAAACACCTTTTCCACCTCTTCCCCAGTCTTATTCTTTAGGGTTACCGCCCAGGTGTATTTAGACAAAATATCTATCATCATTAAAATATATTTACGACCGTCGTTGTGGTTAGAATAGGAGGCCATGTCAACCAAATCTGCTTGCCATTGCGCGTCCACATCAAACACAACCATTTTATTTCTTTTAAATTTAAGCTTTGTTGGTTTATGTAAAGTGTAAGCATCTTGATCTGCAAGCCAAGTGGCAACCTGCTTTCTGCTTAAAGTTTTACGGTGTCTTTTAGAGGTCTGAAATAAGGGTGTTACACCCCCAAAACTCCCAACTTCTCTGGGAGAGTAATAAATTTTCTTTAGCAACCTCGCCATGTCTAACCCGACTTGCTTTAAAACACACGTATACACAAGATCCAGTTTTTGCTATTGTTTTTATTTAATACAAAAGCATCTATACACATCTTTTCTTCTTTTAAAAAAAAAAAAGTAGACAAGCTTTTAATGCAGCAGCAAAGTAATATACGGTATGACTAAACACATTTATTTAATGCATAAGCAAAGTAATATAGAAAATGGTTATACAACCTTTTTTTTATTTTACAATACATCTTAATCAATATTTTTTAAGGCTTTAGGGTCAGAAGATGGCATGTAAAAAGTTGTACAATCCATTTTACGAATCCTGCTACAAACCGATCGGCCAATATTGGCTGCCACCTCATTTGACAGGTCTACCAGCAAGGCCACTGGGTCAGATGTCTCTGCAACCTCCCTAATCATTTTAACAACTTCATTTATAGTTTCAGTGGTTATGTTAAGCTTTTTCAGTTTGTAGCCTTCGGCTATAATTATATTTAGGATCTGGGCCACATTCAGTTTAGAAGAAATATGTCTAATCTGATTAAATACTTCTGAGCATCCCCAAAAGATACAAGGGTGACTAAAAGGGTTGGGCTCGTTTACCGTGCAGGCTGCACAGTTTTCCAAAAGTTGTTTTTTGGAACAGTGGTAAATGCTTTTACTACAACGGCCCTAATAATATCAGCCATAATGTCATCTTCGCAGCTCTGTTGGTCACCCTCCTTACTTTTTACAGACTTTTAAAAAAAATCTTGCTTCACGCAAAAACAACAGGTGCATATCACAGTTATTCTGCTCAAAGGACGCCTCTCTTTATCCTCTGAAGATGTCTGTCAAAAACAAAGGGACATCTACACTACGGGATTATTCCGATTTTACATAAACCGGTTTTGTAAAACAGATTGTATAAAGTTGAGTGCACGCGGCCACACTAAGCACATTAATTCGGCGGTGTGCGTCCATGTATCAAGGCTAGTGTCGATTTCCGGAGCGTTGCACTGTGGGTAGCTATCCCGTAGCTATCCCATAGTTCCCGCAGTCTCCCCTGCCCATTGGAATTCTGGGTTGAGAGCCCAATGCAAAAACAGTGTCACAGGTGATTCTGGGTAAATGTTGTCACTCAATCCTTCCTTCGGGAAAGCAACTGCAGACAATCATTTCGTACCCTTTTTCCCTGGATTGCCCTGGCAGACGCCATAGCATGGCAATCATGGAGCCCGTTTTGCCTTTTGTCACTGTCACCGTAGGTGTACTGGATGCTGCTGACAGACGCGGTACTGCACTGCTACACAGCAGCATTCATTTGCCTTTGCAAGATATCAAGATAGCACAGATGGTTACCAGTCATATTGTACCATCTACCATGCCATTGTAAATTGGCGATGAGATGATGGTTATCAGTTGTTCTGTACCGTCTGCTGCTATCATGGGTGCTCCTGGCTGGCCTCACTGAGGTCGGCCGGGGGCACATAGGCAAAAATGGGAATGACCCCCTGGGTCATTCCCTTCCTATGTTTTGTCTAAAAATAGAGTCAGTCCTGCCTAGAATATGGGGCAAGTGTACTAGAGAACCAGAGAGCACAGCCGCTCCATGTCAGAGCCCCAGAGATCCCGCAGAAATGATGAGCTGCATGCCATTCTAGGGGGTGCCCGTGCAACAACCCTACCTATTGTTTCCCTCCTCCCCCAACCCTCCTGGGCTACCGTGGCAGTGTCCCCCGATTTGTGTGAGGAAGTAATAAAGAATGCAGGAATAAGCAACACAGACTTTTTAGTGAGATAAAATGAGGGGGAGGAAGCCTCCAGCTGCTATGATAGTCCAGGCAGGACATTAAAGGGTAGGGGGGGAGAGGAGACCAGCCTTCTGCCGCTATGATAGTCCAGGCAGTACAGAATCTTTTCTTTATACATGACGGGGGGGAGGGGGGACTGATGGAGCTCAGCCCCCAGTTGCTATGATGAGGACGGTTACTAGCCATTCTGTACCATCTGCTGGGAATGACCAGGAGTCATTCCTAATTTTACCCAGGCGCCCCCAGCCGACCTCACCGAGGCCAGCCAGGAGCACTCACGGGCTGCTGATGAGAACGGATACCAGTCCTTCTGTACTGTACCGTCTGCCACTGGGGAGGGAAGGGGACAGGATGCGGCTGTTTAGCTCTCCAGCACCCTGTCTACCAGCAGCATGCAGTAGACATAGGGTAACATTGAAAAAAGGCGAGAAACTATTTTTTTCCCTTTTCTTTCGGGGGGAGTGAAGGGTGTAAATTGACGACATACACCCTGAAACACCCGGGAAAATGTTTTTGACCCTTCAGGCACTTGGAGCCCAGCCAAGAATGCAAATGCTTTTCGGAGACTGCAGGGACTGTGGGATAGCTGGAGTCCTCAGTACCCCCTCCCTCCCTCCATGAGCGCCGTTTGATTCTTTGGCTTTCCGTTACGCTTGTCACGCAGCACTGTGCTGAGTCCCTTCTGTGGCCTCTGTCTATCATAGCCTGGAGATTTTTTCAAATGCTTTGTCATTTCGTCTTCTGTAACGGAGCTCTGATACAACAGATTTGTCTCCCCATACAGCGATCAGAGCCAGTATCTCCCATACGGTCCATGCTGGAGCTCTTTTTGGATTTGGGACTGCATCGCCACCTGTGCTGATCAGAGCTCCACGCTGGGCAAACAGGAAATGAAATTCAAAAGTTCGTGGGGCTTTTCCTGTCTACCTGACCAGTGCATCCAAGTTCAGATGGCTTTCCAGAGCGGTCACAATGGTGCACTGTGGGATAGCTCCCGGAGGCCAATACCGTCGATTTGCGGCCACACTAACCCTAATCCGACATGGCAATACCGATTTCAGCGCTACTCCTCTCGTCGGGAAGGAGTACTGAAATTGGTTTAAAGAGCCCTTTATATCGATATAAAGGGCCTCATTGTGTGGACGGGTGCAGGGTTAAATCGGTATAATGCTGCTAAATTTGGTTTAAACACGTAGTGTAGACCAGGCCAAAGTAAAAACATGTTTTAAATTCTTTTTTGCAAACCTTTAAAAATAAAAAAGACGTACAGTTTATTCGTGCTACCTCAATCATACACTCATCTGATTCCGAATCATCATTATTATCATCCCTGTCTGACACACCGTTGAGCCCCAAGGCACCTTCCTGTTATTAAACACAAACATATAGCTTTGTTTAACCTCCCTTATATATGTTTATATTTATATTTCTTTCAAGATTTTATAAGTAACTTTTACCTCATCATGTTCTTTTGGTTCTACAGTTGACAACCGTTCGCTGCACACCCTGTTTGTGTCATAAGTTTCTGAATCACCACTGGTGGGGACTCTGTCGATCATTGTTTCAGCAACCTATTATTAAGCACAATCGTATAGTAACGTTTAACCTGTGGCTTACATAGATATATTTCTTTTCTTTCAAATAATTTAAGTTGGTTTTACTTCATCGTGTGCTTCTGGCTCTACACCTGTCAACCACTCGTCACACACCAGAGCAGTAATCTTGTATGGACCCGGCTTGGTTATCTGTCCAAAAAACAAAAAAATCATTTTTAAGCGCATAAATGTATTATTTTTTTCACAACTGGTAAAGCTTTCACTTGCTTTTACCATAACAACGTCGCCGTCTTTCCATGACTCGGGGTCTATCGGGTGGTTCTCGACATTGCTATACTCTGACGGTCCCTCAGTTGCCATTTCCTCATATACAGGCTCTTCTTCCATTGCTACCTATAAAAAAAACAAAAATATTTAACCATCAATATTTATAAAACATTTGTAATTTTTCATTAATTTGTTATAAAAAGGGTCTTACCTCTGCCTTCGAGTCAGCTTTCTCCAAATCCAACAAGAATTTTTTTCGCACTTGATCCTTTTTCTCTTTTACAAATGGCCGTGGTTCCATAAATTCTTCCTCTTTCAGGATGAAACATGGGGTTCGGCAATGAGCCTTTCTCGTTAGCAAAATAAGCATAAAGAGGCCTTCTCTTCTGAACATGTACTGGTGCACCCAGGGGCAATTCCGGATACTTGGCTTCTGTAGGCGTCTTGTACATGGACATGTCTTTGTGTCTACGCTCCCAATTTTAAAGCCCCACTCGCAAAAATACATGTTTTTATACACATGGCCAAATGCTCATTGGTTAGAATTTTTCAAATAACCCACTACGCAGTAGTTCATTTCTAAAAGGCTCTTGTTTATAATCTTGGGACTACAGGATTGGTTTAACAAGTGCATTCTGTGACCTAGCTGTAAAACAACCGCTGATTGGTCCACCGAAAGGAGGGGCTAGCTTCCTAGGCTCATCATCCAGAACAGCTATCATTTCACTACCGACAGTTGCTGGGGTAGGTTGTTTCGCTCCGCATGTGTTCAGTAACACAGACTCTCTTACTGCTTTATTTTTTCTCTCTTTCTATTCTTGAATAACCTGCCTTTACTGTCCTCTCTCCTTTCTTGAATAACTTACCTCTTTTTTTTCAAATTTCCTTTTTTTCTCTAAACTTTACTCAAACTTTCTTTTTCATCTTTAAACTATCTCAGTCTCTTCTTTCAACCTTTTTCTCTCAATGTACTCAAGCACAAACACACACAACACTTTCCCTAGTCAAACACACACACATTTTTTTTTCAAAATGGCCGATGGCACCAAACTTTGGCGCCAACGGAAACGGGGTGGGAAGGTGGGATATAAGCCTAAATGGGGCGTGGAAACCTGTCAAAAAATGCACTGTGATGAATGCTATCAAGCGTTATACTCCTGGTACTAGCTCAAGGAAGGCCAGCGCATATCTGACTACCCACTTTGGGAATTATACTTCCTAGCTGTAGTATAGACTTGCCCAAAATGTGTTTCTTTTCAACTAGTTGTACACCTTTGATCACTAACTTAAGCTTTTGTGCTTTCAGTTCAGTGATGCGGTGCAGTCAGACTATGTCAGCTGCTGTGCAAGTGAAAAAGGACGAGAGAGAGTGAAAGAAGAGAAGAGCAAAACTGCCATGGTTGACGCTGACTTGGCCAGGATATGGTCTTAAATGTGCCAAATGCCTTCAAACACAAACAGGAAGTGGGCCAAGCACCTGCCTGCATCATCTCTCAGACTCATAGACTTTGAGGGCAGAAGGGGCCATCATAATCATCTAGTCTGATCTGCACATCGCAGGTCACAGAACCTCACCCACCCACTCCTGTCATAGACCCCTAACTTCTGGCTGAGTTACTGAAGTCCTCAAATCATGATTTAAAGACTTCAAGTTAAAGAGAACCCACCGTTTATACTAGTTTAAACCTGCAAGTGACCTGAAGCTGGGATGAGTGTTACAAAGCCATTCAGCGTGAGTGCACACAATGTTTGTGTGGGGAACAGAGGGAGTAGAAACAGGTTTGAAAAATTATAGAACATGGCAGCTTGTTATAGTTTGCCATAGACACACAGCAGTGACAAGCAGCACTAGAGAGCCAGCGTTCCAGATGGAGGCACACTACGGCCCTTGTTCTGAAAAGTCTTACTTATATTTTAAATATAAGCATCAGGCGGAAGCTGAGAGCAGAGCTCATTTAGACCCCAATCCTGCAAAGGTTTATGTACTTGCTTAACTTTATGCTGTGTAAGTAGTTCTATCAATGGGGCTACTGTTGGAATAATTTTTATTTATGCAGGATATTACCACGACACTAATTTAAACATAAATTCCTTTATTGAATACAAAGGTTAAATGGTATTGATACAATTACTCTCATCATACCTCAAAAGCCTAAATAATAAGCAATTTATGGCCTCCAAACAGTAAACAAAACATTTATAAGCATTTGATCAAGATTCTTACAAATGGGCTAAACCCAGAGTCCTTAACCCATATTGGTTGGCTCCAACTTGCTTAGGCAGGTTGTCATAAACAGATAGTTAAGGGTTAATGCCTCTTTTACCTGTAAAGGGTTATGAAGTTCACCTAGCCTAGCTGACACCTGACCAGAGGAACCAATAGGGGGACAAAATGTTTCAAAAGGAAGGAGGGAAGTTCCCTTTGTGTTAGTTCAGTTTCAGTTTGGCTGAAGTGGAAAAGATCAAGAAATCAGCCTCTGATCAAGTAGTAAGTATTAGTGAAGGGAATAAATAGGTTTATGTTTATTTTCTTTGTAACTTGTCTTGGGGATTAGGGAATAATCAAATTGGGTATTTTTTGTGTGACTAAGTTTTTGCCCAGGGGAACAGCCTCTGTGTTTTGAATCCATTGTCTGTGAGATCAGCTTGTATGCTATCTCCCAGAGGGTTTTCTTTTACCTTTCTTATCTTTAATTAAAAGTCTTATTTTTAAGAACCTGATTGATTTTTCCTTGTGTTAAGATCCAAGGGGATTGGATCTGGACTCACCAGGAATTGGTGGGGGACAGGTGGGGGGATGGTTAAATTCTCCTTGTGTTAAGATCCAAGAGTTTGGATCAGTGTTCACCAGGAATTTGGTGAAGAAGTCTCTCAAGGCTACCCAGGGAAGGGAGTTAGTACTTGGGAGTGGTAGCAGCAAAACCAGATCTAAGCTGGTAATTCAGTTTAGGGGTTCACATGCAGGTCCCCATATCTGTACTCTAAAGTCCAGAGTGGGGGTAAAACCGATGACAAAGGTATTAGCAATGAACCCTTTAAGAGTTTACATTTTTATACCTTTAACCAGTGATATCATTGCCTTAGCTAAGGCCAGATGAAGGAATTTCTTATCTAGTCACTTATTTACTGCACCTGTTAATCATGTTTTATTTGTATTGCTTCATCTCAAACCATAAATAAAGAAAACACTGGTATTTGAAAAAGTCACTACAAGTTTAACACAACAACTCTTCTTTCCCATGATCCCATTCTTTTTGGTCATATGCATTGGGCCAATGGCTATACTAATATCCCAGCTTAATTTAAAACCATAGTTCACCCTAATCTAATGCTGGCCTATATTCCTACATTTACTTACAGTGCCTCAAGTTAAAGCACACATGTAAGTCTTTGCAGGACTGGGCCTAAGAGAGCTTGTCTTTCAGCTTCCAACAGACAATTGTATTTAAGATTATTTTTTGTTCTAATGGAAATGTTGTTCCACCATATGTACACCTTGTATTATATAATAAATACTGTATAGTATCATAATATAATATATTCTTTAAAAGTTGCTTAGTTATAGAAATGGAACCAGGTTACCATTCTGTAGATGTGGCTGCTCAGTAGAGAAATCTGCCGACCCCTTGTGCTGCATGAAGGTTCTAGGTGAAAGTCTCTGAAAGACAGGACCTGAAAAAGTTTGATGCTAGCAGCAAGAAAACACTTCACAGTGTGTTACTGGAACTTACCCAATAAACATAAAAGATCTCACAGATCATGAGGGAGATGGACAGGTATGGATTTGAAATCCTGGGCATCAGTGAGAGCAGACTGACTGGTTTTAATAAGAAGAACTTCCAGCAAGAGAAGAAACATCTAATCTATTCAGGTCATAGTGACAATGTACACTCAGAGGGACTAGCACTCATTATGACAGATTCTGTGGAAAAAACACCTAACAACTGGGAACCAGTCAACCAATGTATCATATATGTCAGATTCCAAACCAAATTCCCAAAGATGTCTATCATACAGTGCAATGCTCTGACAGAGGAACCTAGTGACAAAAATAAAGACAAGTTCTACAGCTGCCTCCTAAGTTTTTCTTCCAAATCAGGAAGACTAGGTGGAAGAGGCATTTCTACAATAAATAACAAATAAAAGAAGTGTCCAAAACAAAAGGCCTGATAGAAATGGGGGACTTAAATTACCCAGACATCTGTTGGAAAAGGAATATGGTAAAACACAAAATTTTCAGTAATTTCTTGGAATGTACTGGGGACAATTTTTTTTTTCAGAGAGTGGAGAAAGTAACCAGGAGGGCAGCCATTTGAGATTTGAGACTTGGTTCTGACCAACAGGGTGGAACTGTTAGTGAATCTAAAGGTGGAATGGGCAATTTTGGTGAAACAACTGATTTCATGTTTGTAAGAAGAGGAAAGGGCAACAGCAGCAGAATGAAGAGAATAGACTTTAAAAAATAAGACTTTAACCAACTCAGAGAACTTGTAGTTAAGGTCTTTTGGAGAGACAGTCTAAGGGAAAAGTTTTTTCCAGGAGAGCTGTCAGTTTCTGAAGGACACATTATTAAAGGCACAACTGCATATTATCCCACTGTAAAGAAAGATAGGTAAAATAGTAGGAGGTCAATATGGCTCCATTAGGAGCTCATTAATGACCTGAAAATCAAAAAAGAATCCTACAAAAAGTGGAAAGATGGACAAATTGCTAAAGAGGAGTACAGAAGAATAGAACAAGCACATAGGGACAAAATCTAAGGCTAAAGCATAAAATGAGTGACACCTAGCAAGTGACATAGAAGACAAGAAGAAGTGATTATATAAATACATTAAGATCAAGACAAAGACGAAGGAAAGTGCAGGTCCTCTACTTAGAAGGGAAGGACAGCTAATAACTGATGACATGAAGAAGTCTAAGGCCTGGTCTACACTAGGACTTTAATTCGAATTTAGCAGCGTTAATTCGAACTAACCGCTCAACCGTCCACACCAGGAAGCCATTTAATTCGAACTAGAGGGCTCTTTAGTTCGAATTTGGTACTCCACCCCGACAGGTGGAGTAACGCTAAATTCGACATGGCTAGCTCGAATTAGGCTAGGTGTGGATGCAAATCGAACTTAGTAGCTCCGGGAGCTATCCCCCAGTGCACCACTCTGTTGACGCTCTGGACAGCAGTCGGAGCTTGGATTCTCTGACCAGCCACACAGGAAATGACCCGGGAAAATTTGAATTCCTTTTCCTGTCTGGGCACTTTGAATCTGACATCCTGGCTGGACATCGGGGCGAGCTCCGCAGCACCTGCAACGATGCAGAGCTCTCCAGCAGAGGAGTCCGGCCAATCCAAGAATAGAAAGAGGTCCCCAGCATGGACAGACCGGGAAGTCCTGGATCTGATCGGTGTGTGGGGCGAGGAGTCTGTGCTGTCGGAGCTGCGCTCCAGCAAGCGGAATGCAAAGACCTTCGAGAAGGTCTCCAAAGCAATGATAGAGAAAGGATACAGCCGGGATGCAATGCAGTGCCGCGTGAAAATCAAGGACCTGAGACAAGGCTACCAAAAAGTCAGAGCGGCAAACGGACGCTCCGGAGCCCTGCCCCAGACATGCCGCTTCTACGAGGCACTGCATGCCATTCTAGGTGGGTCTGCCACCACTGCCCCACCAGTGACCGTGGACTCAGTGGATGGCATAGTGAACCTGGACAGTTCCTCCTCGATGTTCGCCGATGTGGAAGATGAGGAACGGTCTGTGGAGGACGGCGCAGGCGACAGCGAACACAATACCGCTTTCCCTGACAGCCAGGATCTCTTCATCACCCTCACAGAGATCCCCTACCAACCCTCCCCAGCCGTTAACCCGGACTCTGAATCAGGGGAAGGATCAGGCGGTAAGTGCTATAAACATGTAAACATTTATTTTTTATAAAACAGGTATAAAAACATAGAAATACTATATATAAAATTTTCCATGAAAAACTATATGAAAAGTAGGTCCACACATATAGGGATTGAACAATAATCCTCCAGGGACAATTCAAGAAAGGTCTCATTTAGGTCCTCAAAAAGCCTCCGCAGGAGGTTCCTGGGGAGAGGTGCCTTGTTGGGTGCTCCATGGAAGCACACTCTTCCGCGCCAGGACATCCTTATGTAGATGGGAATCATCGCCTCCACAAGCATGGCCGCATATGGTCCTGGTCTCTGCAGGGCTTCCCTTAGCATCCGCTCTTTGTGACTCCGAGGGACCCGCATCAGGGTGATCTCGTTCATGAAATGCTGCATCTAATTAGGGCAATTAGTGTATTGTTACTGTTGTGAATGGTTGACTTTTACTTTGCATAACAATGACCCTCGCTTAACAGCCACGTGTTGTAGGCCACATAGGAAAAGCATACATTGATCTTTCCCGTGCACTGGCGGGAGTGGCTGGAAAAGGGTCAGAGTATATGATTTCCAGATTGCCTTTAGCGGGAGGGCACAGCTATCCATTAACTGATAAGCAGAAGTACTGTAAGGCTTACCAGGACTGTCTGCTAGATGGATTCAGCTGTCTCTCCCCACTTGTCCGCTCTCCTATGCAATGCCGCAGCCAATGAGAGCGTATTCCGAAATCTCGAACTTGTCCTGAGATCTCGTGAGACTTGTTGCCCTGTATGGTCTTGTTCAGAGAAACTGACTAGACTGTGTTCACTGTTCGCAAACATGTATCTGTTCAAGAAAATCAGTTACTTTTCCCATCACACAGCTTCGGCTCTTTCCCGGACTGCCCCGGCATCCCCCTTGCAGAGGCTGGCACAGATTAGGCGGCGAAAGAAAAACACTAGGGACGAGATGTTCGCGGAACTGATGGCTTGCTCCAGAGCCGAGGCGGCAGAGCAGAGACAGTGGAGGGAGACCCTATGTCAACAGCATCGCACACACATCGAACGGGAGGACAGGTGGCGGCAGGAAGACCAGCAGGCGACTCAAATGCTGCTTGGGCTAATGAGGGAGGAAACGGACACTCTCCGGCGCCTTGTTGAAGTTATGCAGGACTGCAGGCAGGAGGACAGAGCCCCCCTGCAGTGTATCTGCAACCGCCCTCCCCCGCCAAGAAGTCCTGCCCCCCCTCACCCAAAAGTACAAGACGGCGGGGCGGTAGGGGCCGTGAGAACTGTCACTGCACCACTGCATAGCGCTAATGTACCACACACCTCTCACGCTATAAATTTGTAGAAGTGCTTCCCTTACAGGCTCACCCAGTCCCAAATCCAAGTTTCATCCCCCCAGTGTGTATTAGATTATTAAAAGCTGTTTGCTGTTAATCACTGTTTCGGTCACGTCTTTCGTGTCAGAGGATTTTTTTGTGTAAGGGGGGGGAGGGGATTTATAATTGCACGGTATAGCCTACATTACCAGGGTTCAGACTTGGGGCCATGATCAACTGCAGGGCACACACACACTGCAGTCAGTAGGCACCAGGGTCACTCTGTGTGGTGCATGCTGCCCCGGGTCATTCTGTGATCTGTATGCTTGTCCAGGGTCCTAGCGCCTGCCACCCCCTTAATGTTAAGGCACGCTGCCCTTACCATGCACTTCCACCGTAGCAACGAGCCTCTCCGCTGCCCTGAGCCCCAACAAGAGCCCTCATCCACGGACAGATACTCACCCTTCCCGCACACCCCTCACCCCTTCCTACGCCCAAACCCGCAGCCCACTGCCGTCATCCAAACCCCTATCCAAAGAAGGCACCACTCGCCCCTTCCTGCAAACCCACCCCTTCCTGCAATCCCTCCCCTTCATGCACAACCACTTGCAACCGTCCCCCACCCCAGAGACCTATGTAGGAGCAGAAGGATGTCATTCCTCTATGGAACAAGCGGTCTGTACATCAGTGCACACCGTGCCCAGCACAGTATGCGTCCATGTTTCAACACCTGAACAGAAATGCAAAGTAAAACAAAGATTTATTAATAATGAGTGTAACAATTAATTTGCTTTAAAACGTGCTTTGGAAGTGGGGGAAACTTGGAGAACGGGGTATGTAACCGCAGATCGAAATCGACACATACAGACACAGGCCCAGGGTCAGTTTCTCTTGAAAGCAAGTGGAGAGTCATAGGTTACCCTGCTCTCTGAGGAAACTTGCTTTCAAAGCCTCCCGGATACACAGCGCTTCCCGCTGGGATATTCTCTCGGCACGGGTGTCTGGCTGAGCGTAAACTGCAGCCAGGCGATTTGCCTCAACCTCCCATCCGGAAAAAAAGGTCTCGCCCTTGCTCTCACAGAGATTGTGTAGCACACAGCAAGCAGCAATAACTACGGGGATATTCTTTTCGCTGATGTCCGAGCGAGTCAGTAAGCTCCACCATCTCCCCTTGAGACGTCCGAAAGCACACTCCACCACCATTCTGCACTTGCTCAGCCAGTAGTTGAAGAGTTCCTTCTCTCTGTCCAAGGCGCCTGTATAGGGCTTCATGAGCCAGGGCATTAGCGGGTAGGCTGGGTCCCCGAGGATCACTGTAGGCATCTGCACATCCCCAACCGTTATTTTGTGGTCCGGGAAGAAACTACCTGCCTGGAGGCGTTTAAACAGACCAGAGTTCCTGAACACAGCGCGTCATGAACCTTGCCCGCCCACCCAATGAAGATGTTGGTAAAACGTCCCCTATGGTCTACCAGTGCTTGCAGCACCATAGAAAAGTAGCCCTTTCGGTTAATGTACTCGCTGGCCTGGTGGGCTAGTGCCAGGATAGGGATGTGAGTCCCATCTATAGCCCCACCGCAGTTTGGGAATCCCATCGCGGCGAAGCCATCTATGATGTCCTGGACGTTTCCGAGAGTCACTACCTTTGAGAGAAGTTGCTCAACGATTGCGTGGGCTACTTCAATCACAGCAACCCCCACGGTAGATTTGCCCACGCCAAAGTGGTTCGCTACTGACCGGTAGCTGTCTGGCGTTGCAAGTTTCCAGAGGGCTATGGCCACTCGCTTCTGCACACTCAGGGCTGCTCGCATCCGGGTGTCCTGGCGCTTCAGGGCAGGGGACAGCAAGTCACAGAGTTCAAGGAAAGTGCCCTTACGCATCCTGAAGTTTCGCAGCCACTGTGATTCATCCCAGACCTGCAGCACTATGCGGTCCCACCAGTCCGTGCTTGTTTCCCGGGCCCAGAATCGCCGTTCCACACCATGAACTTGACCCATTGCCACCATGATCTCCACGGCGCGGCGTAACCTGCTTTGTGAGAGGTCTGCGCCACTCTGTGAATTCCTGTCCTCACCGCGCTGCCGGAGCCTCCTCGCCCGATTTCTCAGCAGCTGATTGTGGAAGAGGTGGACGATAAGGTGCGAGGAGTTGACAACGGCCATAAGTGCAGCGATGATCGCAGCGGGCTCCATGCTCGCAGTGCTGTGGCGTACGCGCTGTAACTGACAAGAGAAGGGCGCGAACAGATTTCCCGCCGGAGCTTTCAGGGAGGGAGGGCGTGATTGACGGTTCAATGACAACAGTTACCCAAAAGCACCCTCGACACATTTTTCCCCCAGGAGGCATTAGGAGCTCTACCCAGCATTCCAATGGGCAGCGGGGACTGCGGGAACTGTGGGATAGCTTCCCACAGTGCACCGCTTCCAAAGTCGACGCCAGCCCCGTTACTGTGGACTCAGAAATTCGAATTAGTGTATTTACTGTGGATACACAAATTCGACTTCATAAGGTCGAATCCACAAATTCGACTTAAGTAGATTCGAAATAGTCTTGTAGTGTAGACAAGGCCTAAGATGTTTAATGCTTATTTTTGCTTCAGTCTTCACTAAAAAGGGTAATGGTGACCAGATACTCAACACAATTAATATTAACAACAAGGAGGAAGGAACATAAGCCAAAATAGGGAAGGAACAGGTTAAAGGATGTTCAGATCTGTTAGATGTATTCAAGTCAGCAGGGCCTGATGAAATTCAAATGTACTTAACAAACTAGCTGATCCAATCTTGAAACGGTTAGCAATTATCTTCAAGAACTCATGGAGGACAGTTGAGGTCCCAGATGACAGGAGAAGGGAAAAACAGTACCTGTCTTTAAAATGGGGAACAAAGATGACCCAGGGAATTATAGACCATTCCACCTAACTTCAATACCTGAAAAGATATTAGAACAAATTATTAAAGAATCAATATGTAAGCACCAGAGAGATAATGGTGTTATAAGTAATAGCCAGCATGGATTTGTCAAGCAGAAATCATGCCAAACCAATGTCATTTCCTTCTTTGATGGGTTACTGGTCATGGGAATAGGGGAGAAACAGTAGACAGAATATATCTTGATTTTAGTAAGGCTTTTGACTCAGTCCCACATGACATTCTCATAAGCAAACTACAGAAATATGATCTAGATGAAATTACTTACAGGTAGGTGCATAACTGATTGAAAGCCTGCATTTAAAGAGCAGTTATCAATGGTTGGCTATCAGATGCGAAGGGCATTCTAATGGGGTTCCACAGAAATAAATTGTGGGTCCAGGACTGTTCAATATTTTCATTATGACTTGGATAACGGAGTGGAGAGTCTGCTTATAAAATGTGCAGATGATACCAAGCTGGGTGGGTCTGCCAGCACACTGGAGGACAGGATTAAAATTCAAAACTATCTTGACAAATTGGAGAATTGGTCTGAATTCATCAAGATGACATTCAATAAAGATAAATCCAAACTACTTCGTTTCAGAAGGAAAAAAAATCAAATGCACAACTACAAAATGAGGAATAACTGGCTAAGTAGCAGTACTACTGAAAAGGATCTGGTGGTTATAGTGGATCACAAATTGAAAAGCACTGAAAGGAACTCTGAATGCTAAGACCAAGGAAATAGTGAAGAAAAAAAAATAGAACAAGAATGCAGACAAAGCAGCGAAAAGCAATGCAAGGAAAGATTAATGGAGATGTGCTGCAGACCGGGCAGCTGAAGCTGAAGCTTCTGCTCTTCTAGGAAACCAAAGAGTCAGTAAAATCAGTAAAATAGTGTGTGGAAACCTCAAAAAAGGAAATGGGCCAATACAAATCCAAGACTGAGAAATGCTTACAACTGAGGTAGGAAAAAAGGAACAGGTTGGCCTAGCATTTCAAAGACAGACCTACATGCAAATCTGATCAACTTGATATTAACATTGGTCCCATAGAGATGTCAGAAGCACAAGCTGCAATCAAGAGCTGAAAGACAACAAAGTGGTGGGAGATAATCAAACCACAGCAGAAATGCCCATGGGCCATGTCTCCTGGCTGCAGGACAGATGCTCCCTGGGTTACGCAAGGCCTGAGTTACACAAATCTGCACTTATGGAAAAAGCTGGAGGATGGTTGTGGGGTTGGGGTTTTTTTTTTTTTTTGCATCATGCTCGGATATATGTTTCCGACTTACGCAAGGCATTCCGGAATGGAACTATTGTATAAGTTGGGGAGTGTCTGTACTTCAACACCCCCACCCCCACCGGGAGATGCAAAATACTGTTGAGGACTTTCCTTTTGAGGGACCCAAGTTGTTTAGTTCTCTCCAAGACACTACAACCTCTGGGCAGTTATAAACCTGAAGCAAAAGGAAAATACAGAAGGTTGCAGAAGGCTCAATGATTTCTTCTGGTCCACTACCTGCTGTGCCACCAGGAGAAAACCCAGACTCCCTAAGAAAGGACCCATCTCTTCAGGAACCTCACAACCACCAACAACCTCAAAATGTCAATTTTGACCCCCTGGTCAAGGGTCACAAACTACCTGCTCCAGATCTTATGTTGTACCAGCGCCCTGCTTTCACTTGTATGATGATCGTCGTTCCCATTTTCTACCTTCCTAGGAGCTCATCACCTCAGACAGATGGTTCCTGAAGCTGGTTTCCACCGGCTATTCCATTCAATTCAGCTCTTACCACCCCCTCCACCTCCTCTCTGTCCCTCTTCAGGGACCCTTCTCACAAGGATCTCTTGAAACAGGAGGTACAATCCCTCCTAATGCTGGGGTGATTGAACCCGTTCTACTGGACTTCATTCAAAAAGGGTGCTATTCTTGTTACTTCTTGGTCCCTAAGAAAAATGGGGGGAGAGAAAGAGGGGGAGACCAATTCTGGACCTCAGGACTTTAAACACCTTTGTCCACTCTCAACAGTTCAGAATGGTAACCCTAGCAACAATAATTCCCTCTCAGATTCAGGAGGTTGGTTTATTTCCGTCAACCTTCAGAATGCTTATTTTCATGTTGCCAGTCATTCCTCACACAAGTACTTTCTATAAGTTGTGGCAGGCAGGGACCACTACCAATATCCTGTCCTACCCTTTGACCTCTCCACTGCCCCAAGGGTGAAGTTCTCTTTACCAGAGTTCTGTTGGCCACAGTAACCTATCTTTCCCAGACAGACATAATTGTCTTCTCCTGCCTGGATAATCGGCTCCTCAAAGTCTGCTTACTTCTCAAAGTGCAGCTAGCAACCAGCAAGGCCCTGCTCTGTTTCATTCTCTGGGTCTCCACCTCAGAGTGGGAAAGTCTACCCTAAAACTCTCACAATGTATAGACTTTATCACGGCCACACTAGATTCCTCTTCCATCAGAGTGTACTTACCCAAGGACAGATTTACCATTTTTTACTTATTAATTAACTCAGAGTATGTATTAATACGGGGGGCGGGCGTGGGGAACAGCTGTGCATCTCTCTCTCTCAGTGTTATAGAGGGCGAACAATTTATGAGTTTATCCGCTTTATACAGAGTATAACAGATTTATTTGGGGTTTGGACCCCATTGGGAACTGAGTACCTGGGTGTTGGAGACAGGAACACTTCTTAAGCTGTTTTCAGTTAAGGTTGCAGCTTTTAGGGGATGTGGTTCAGCCCTGGGTCTGTGTTTGCAGCAGGCAAGCATGTCTGGCTCAAACAAGGCTGTTACCAGCTTTGCCCGTTACTTTGGGGCATGCTCATTTATTCGGGTTACTCTTCTAGGGGGAGGCCAGCGTTGTTCTGTAATTCTATCAATGTTCTGCTTGGGTCACTTGTGTTTGTATATGGAGCTCTACTTCTCCCTTCTGCAAGTCCCCTCCCAATGGAGCTATCCTGCAGGACCTTGGTTCCCTCGGGCTGGGTTTCTCCAGCCCCAGAACCGGATGAACACACACATCCACACACACATTAACAGAGCAAGTCTGAGCGGACTGGGTCAATCAGCACTGTCAAGCTGACCCCTTATATGTCTTTGGACTCACTGGGCTGGAGGAAGCAGCACTTTCAAGCTGCCTCTCCTTATCTGCCCCTGGGCTCCATGGACTGGGTCAAGCAGCACTTTCAAGCTGTTACTTTTATGCGTCCCAGATTCAGCACGTCCCTATCCCCACTCTCACATCACACTTTGTACTGGCAGTAACCTACCTGATGAGCGATCCCCACAGTATTTTGGACGCTGCAGGGATCTTTAGCTTAGGTGAAAGAAGCGTTGCTGTAGATTGAATGGGGGAAAGCTAAAAACACAAAAGAGTAAAGTTCAGCAAGCGAGAGGGAAGCAACCAACTTAACCATAAAAGTTATTTATTGAATAATAGTGATAACTACACAAGGACTAAACCAACATAACATACATTATTGAAGGTTAATACCTAAGGTAGAAAGGAAAACAGAGAGAGAGAAAGAGAGAGAAGGGGATCTCACTGCTCCCTGAAGCTTGAAGTGGTCGGGTTTCCCAGGTGATGGTGGTAGCAGAGGAGACAGGAAGAGTCCCCAGCAGAGTCCCCACCACAATCAATCAGGAGAATATGGAGTCCCAGTAGAACTGATGCATAGTTTGGATCTAAGCATCAGAACCCTGACTGGAGGGTGAGTAGGGATTTTTGTAGAGAAAATACAATGGTTCAAGGGAGAACACTAGATTTGTTTATGGGTAAACTGATGACTCAAGGGTTTTCTTTAGGCTAGACAATAGGACCTGATCACTCTTGGCTATGGGTGGTGTTTTCTTCCAGGGAGCTCACAATGAAACTAGGCTGCTTCAGTATTTTGGATATCAATCAAGGATTCATTACTAGAATTAGTCTCATAATTGCTGAGCTGGGAGTGTGCAGGCGTAGGTTCATTAGCATCTGGAGCAGAGATTCCCAGGATGCAGTGCTTCCCTGCTTTTTCTGGTCCCAGAGTTTGGTGCGGTTCTGTGTTCTCCATTCCGTATGCAAATGGAGATGTCTCCCTGTCCCATCTTTCATGCAGATGAGGCTAGGGGAGTTGTCTCTGTTCTTCATTCTGTATGTTAATAGAGATGTCTTAATCTTGTCACCCTTGTCAGGAGGAGTCTAGGTGTGTCTCCCAACGCCCTTCACTGCTCTCTTTTTTCCTCTGATGGGTTTTGGTTTAAGCAGAGGTTGGGGGTGGGGGGTGTTTTTCATGAGTCAGGCTGGTTACTACACCCTGGTTCCCCAAGAACACAGAGCTGACTGGTATCAAGGCAAGGTACTGGACTCCCAAGCTGGCAGGGAAAATGGGCTTAGGGGTAGTCTCAGCACATCAGGTGGCAGCTCCCAAGGGGGTTTCTGTGATCCAACCCATCACAGCGTGACAAAGCATCACCCTTAATATGAGACATACATGGACCAGGTTATAAAAACCAATATTTTGTGGTTAATATTTTCAATTCTTCACCCACAAAATGTAAAAAGGACAATCTCTTCTTCAAATTTCAGATTAGAAGGGATGATTGAGGCTGGCTATCCTAGAGGGAAAGAATCAATATTGCCTGGGCCAGCCTGTGTTTTCCCGTCATTTCTATTGGATGCTTTTTAAAGTGGAATTTTAACTTTGAATTTTCATGTTGTCAAAAATTTGTCAGAGGTGGCTTTTTTTAAAGAAGAAGTTGCTGGTATATTTGCAGACTCTTAAATATGTCTTACAGATGTCTCTTTCCTTGCAATATGAAGCAATTTTTATAAGATGTACACCAAATATTTTTCGAAATGTTTATTATATATTTGCCAGTATTACAATACATTTCACCTAGTTGTAGGACAAAACATAAGATCTCGGTAGACCTTTTGTCTCCAGGATCTCAGCTGGAAATATTTTCCAAGAGAGAGACTGATATTATAAAAAGGAGGAATAAACACCACAAGGCACCTCCACCTCCTCTCCAGGCCCATCACATTCACCACATCTGAAGCAACAAGACAAAGGAAGTATTCGCTGGATTCTTGGGAGAAGGGGTCCTGACCTAAGAAATTTGGTCAGTGAGACTGCTGAAGTATGTGGGGAGAAGACACTTAATCTAATGTAGCTTCTTAAGTAAGGCATCAGTAAACATTTTATCTCTATTTTTCTTGTAACCATTTCTGACTTTTATGCCTCATTACTCGTACTCATTTAAAATCTTCTTTTATTGTTCTATCTAACCCAGTGTATTTAAATTGAAGCGTTTGGGAAATTCTACTTGGAGTGGCAAGTTATGAGCGTATTATTAATTAGTAAGTATTAATTATTATTATTCTGCATTATTATTTCTGTGGGAACTTTAGAATTAGTTCAACAGCTAAAGTGAATTTTAAGCTACTCCATGAATAGGGAGATTTCCTAGTATGGATGCTGCTGAAAGAAATCTGAGCTAGCTCTATTACTGCCATAATACAATGAACTTTTACAGTTAACAGTATCCGCAAAAAAAACAGGAGTACTTGTGGCACCTTAAAGACTAACAAATTTATTTGAGCATGAGCTTTCGTGAGCTAAAGCTCACTTCTTCGGATGAAGAAGTGAGCTTTAGCTCACGAAAGCTCATGCTCAAATAAATTTGTTAGTCTTTAAGGTGCCACAAGTACTCCTGTTTTTTTTTACAGTTAAGTGACTGCTTTGAGATTCAGAAATGTGCTGATCTGCAGCCTGCCCAGGTGCCCGAAGGATTCATTTCTTTCTTTCAAAAGGAGCAGAGACCTGAAAAGAGAAACATGTCACAATTGTCATTTTAAGAATAAAGAGTTTCAAATTTGATGTTCGATTGCCACTGGTCAACAATAACTTGCTAATACTGCAAAACCTGGGCGAAAATCATTGTGCTGTGCTGGTTACACTCCCAATGCTAGTATGGCATAGCACCAAGAGTGTGCATGGCCCCATGATATTAGCACTTGTGCAACAAACAGACCCAGGAATTGAAGAGGAATTAGGTAACTTCATTTCTGTGAATAAGGGATGTCCCAGGTTCAGAGACAACTGCAACTTTGATCCCACTCCTGGTCTTCCTCGAGGGTGCCCACTTAAGGTTCAGGCTCCCAGCCATCACCTCCCTCGGGCTGAAACCTGTGTCTCTCTCCCACCAAACTGAGGTTAGGTATTTCAGTGCCACTGCACTTCACTTGATTTCTCCAGCAGGTATGCCTGGAATCCAGCACTTGTGGTTAACCTTTCTCGAGGGGCAACAACAACATATACCTGTTACCAACCAGTCTTCCAAAAGCAAAGCACCTTTGTTGCTAGGGTGAAAGCATTACAGAGGAAACATATACAAAACAACAACAGTCCCGATACACATGCTAAAAGCTTACCAGAAGTCACCCTCAGTCTTATGGGGTCCTGTAGTGGGGCGGACTGCCCCACTCCCTGTGAGAATGGGCTGTGGCAGGCCAGGGCGCCTGCGCAGACAAGGCTTATTGTGAGCCAATCAGAGAGGGGCTTATTGTGAGCCAATCAGGGCCCAGATTAGAGACAGCCAATCAGGGCCAGGCTCAGGGGTATATAAGGGCTGCCCAGAGCAGGAGCAGGCAGTCTGTTCCAGGCCTTCGACAGGGGAAGGTCAGTCTCCAAGAGAGGAGACTAGCACCGCAGACAGCGCAGTGTTGGTCAGGCTCGGGGAGGCTAGGGAGCTTGAACCCGTAGCCTGCCAGGCTGCAGGCCCCTGAAGGGAAGGGCCTAGCGGGTGCAAGGGGCCGTAGGGGAAGCGGCCCAGGGAAACAGACAGCGGAAGGGGAGAGAAGGACAGCGAGGCTGACGCCAGAGGGTCCCTGGGCCGGGACCCAGAGTAAAGGGCGGGCCTGGGTCCCCCCCTTCACCCTTTGCAGTGCACCCAGCCATTGGCTGTAGGGAGCGGCCATCTTGCTATGCCAGATCCCTGACAGGAAGGATTAGACTCAGAGGCCGATTGCACATAGTGACTGGGGTGTGAGACTGCTGAGCACTGACCCCCCCCCCGGAAGGGGGTGCAGATGGACTAAGGGGCACTGCCGGAGGGCAGTGGCCTCGAAGAGGACGCCGCCGAGCACGCAGCAACGCGGGTCCAGAGATAACAGAGGACAGAACGACGGACGGGACATCACCAGCCTGCAGAGGGCGCTCCAACACTGGAACAGAGCTAATTCCCGGAGTCACCAGGAGGAGGCGCCGCAGGGGTGAGTCCCAACCCGTTACAGGTCCTCTTCAGCCCAAGTCTTTCCAACCCTTCTGCAAGGGTCGGTGCCCCCTTGGGCAGAAAGCCCTGTCCATTTGCTGGATCAAAACAAGACAAAAGAAGGCTGGATCATTTCAGATTCAGCATTTTGATGCCAAAAGCCCTTTCCTTATCTGTTGGTCTCTGGAAAACCCTGTTGGTGCCAGTACATTCAGACCTCCCCAGGAGCTGGGACCTCTCTGGATGTTTTTACAGCCTGAGTGATTCACTTCAATGACCACCAACCTCCACTGATTGTAGTTCCTGAAGCAGGTGAGGTGACTTCTCCCCTCAGAGTTGCATACAATCCTTGGCCCATAGTGATACATAAACCATTCACAACCTTAATACAATATGGTCCCCAAAGATGCTGCATCCGGTTGCAATCTCTGTCACAGTGACGACTGATACTAATAAATGATTTGTTTCCCAACCCTACAAACATTTAGGATTAAGGCCTTAATCCCTCTGCAATGTCTTTGTACTCTTGAATCACTCCCATTACTCCCTGCAAGTCCAGGGGCTCACTAATTCCAGTGCAGGCTTCCTGCTTTCCCTATAGTGAAGGAGAGTCTCTCTTTGGCTAAGTGCTCTTTAAAGTCTCTCAAAACTCTCCAAATGCCCGTTGTTACATTCAGCTGCCATATTTTATCTTCCTTTCTATTGGGTTCATTGGAGTTGGAAGTCGGCTTGTTTAGTTTGAAAAACCTCTTGATTCTTGCCATTTAACCCTTCCTGCTTCCTTTCTGGTTTATGCACGCCTTCTGCAGCTCTGTGGAATAGGTGAGTAACCTCCATGCTGAATCTAAGGATTGTAATTCCCTCACTTTTAGCTGTAGGGTCTTTACTGTGAGCGTCCCCATTTTTAACAACCTCACTCCCTCCAAATGTCAGTGTCATCAGGATAGTTCTGGCAGAATCTCTTCCCTAAAGATGTTACATGCAGTGTTGTGGTCACTGAACCAACTTCTTTCAGTCAACTAGGACTAAATTGAGAACAGCCTTTCCACTCATGTCTCCTGGAACTGGCATTTAAGGTTACAGAAATGTCCAATCCCCTTGTGTTGTTTTTATGATTATATTACAATAGCACCTAGAGGCCTCAACCAGGCTGGAGCCTTATCATTCTCTCTGGAACTCTAAGCAAGGACATGCCATAATGAGCTTTGTATCTCTCTGGCCATTTTAAGTTTAGCTAGGCGAAGAAGAAGCTTTCAGCAAGAGTTGCTTTAACTGAAAAATAGAGACCTCAATGTACAGAGTAGAGATTCTGTTTCAGCATAAACCCCTGATGGCTTGGGGGAATTAACTCTTCATCTCCCATTGACACCTATGGCGTGTCTGAAACTCACTCTTTAGAAGGGGCTGAATTTCCTTGTTAAATTATGGTCCTTGGGTCAGGAAATAAATGTCAGACTCCACAGTCCCCTTGCTCCACAGCAGAGCTCCCACAGATGCAATGGGAGGTGGCACAGAGCTCCAGGGTAGATGGTGGCCTTTAAGTAGATACCAACCAATGAAAAGTTCTGTTATTATTTCTTCAGTATCTTCCTGTCACATTCAGTATCACTCACTGGGTACATCTCCTCTCCTTTAGGACTCGTTCTTATTTCTGCCCTTTGTTTATCTCCCCCCCTTCACTGTCTGTGTGTCTCCTCTTTTTTCCTTGTATATTTCTTTCCCTGTATTAACTCCCTGTGACCGTCTGTACCTCAAAATAGCACCCTGGAACGCCTGTATTTACCACTGTGATATAATTATGCTATGCTTTGTACAAAATATGCCTTGTGAGGTATCATTTAAAAAGTCTTGATCTGTTGACCATTACTATCCTGTTGAAGGTATGTACTATCATGGCATGTGTAGACAACTCCTGCCTCCTGATACTGTATGGGCACAATGTAAAGGGGAGGACACATGACTGCTCTATATGTCGCCTCTTTGGGAGGACCTTCCAGTCCTCCCTGGGTAATTCCTGGGGTCACAGGAGCAGGGAGCATGTGCCTCTGGGCCCGCTGGGGCCAACTCCGGCCCCAGCTAGGCAGAAGCCTGGGAACCTGCTCCCAGCACCTTCCCCAGCGACCTCCCAGCATGCAACCAGCCAGGGACTGCTGCTCTCTCCCCACCCCACTAGAGTTACCTGCAGGAAGGGGTCTCTGTCCCTCTCCCACTATGCCTCCCCTCAGCACATTTGCCTGCTCTCAGTGGCAGCAGGACCCGGGCGGGGAGCAGTATGCAGCCACTTCTCAAGCAGCTGAAGGTGGCTGCTAAGGGTCACTGCTCTGTGCAGAGAGCCTGGCTGAGGAGCCTGGCCCCTCATCTCGCCATCTGGGCCCACTGTCAGGAATAGGGAGCGAGTGAGCCAAAAAAGTCCTGGGGGGCAGAGAGACCTCTGGCTCGCTCAGCCCCTGTTCCCAGCAATCAGGCCCAGGCGGGAAGCACAGAGCATTGGAGCGGCAGGCATGAGAAGTGGCTGGTCCTGCCCCTTCCACTCCCTGCCGTCCCCACTGCCAGGGGCCAAGCATGCTGGGAGGCAGGCAGAGCCCCTCTCCCTACCTCCCCAGCACACCAAGCAGAAATCTGGGGGGCACTTGACCCCACATGCCCCTTGTACACATCATCTATGAAATTTGTATGTGAAGTTAGGAAGTATTGCTATATGTTTGTTACTAAGGGTACGTCTACATTACAAGACTATTTCGAATCAACTTAATTCGAATTTGTGGAATCGACCTTATGAAGTCGAAATTGTGTATCCACACTAAATACACTAGTTCGACTGTGTGAGTCCACAGTAACGGGGCCAGTGTCGACTTTGGAAGCGGTGCACTGTGGGAAGCTATCCCACAGTTCCCGCAGTCCCCGCTGCCCATTGGAATCCTGGGATTTCCCCCCAATGCATGCTGGGGGGAAAAATGTGTTGAGGGTGGTTTTGGGTAACTGTCATCATTGAACCGTCACTCCCGCCCTCTCTCCTTGAAAGCGCCGGCGGGAAATCTGTTCGCGCCCTTCTCTGGTCGGTTACAGCTCGGACGCCACAGCACTGCGAGCATGGAGCCCGCTGCGATCATCGCTGCACTTATGGCCGTTGTCAACTCCTCGCACCTTATCGTCCACCTCTTCCACAGTCAGCTGCTGAGAAATCGGGCGAGGAGGCTCCGTCAGCGCGGTGAGGACAGGAAGTCACAGAGTAGCGCAGACCTCTCACAAAGCAGGGTACGCTGCGCAGTGGAGATCATGGTGGCAATGGGTCACGTTCATGGTGTGGAACGGCGATTCTGGGCCCGGGAAACAAGCACGGACTGGTGGGACCGCATAGTGCTGCAGGTCTTGGATGAATCACAGTGGCTGCGGAACTTCAGGATGCGTAAGGGCACTTTCCTTGAACTCTGTGACTTGCTGTCCCCTGCCCTGAAGCGCCAGGACACCCGGATGCGAGCAGCCCTGACTGTGCAGAAGCGAGTGGCCATAGCCCTCTGGAAACTTGCAACGCCAGACAGCTACCGGTCAGTAGCGAACCACTTTGGTGTGGGCAAATCTACCGTAGGGCTTGCTGTGATTCAAGTAGCCCACGCAATCGTTGAGCAACTGTTCTCAAAGGTAGTGACCCTGGGAAACGTCCAGGTCGTCATAGATGGCTTCGGCGCAATGGGATTCCCAAACTGCGGTGGGGCTATAGATGGCACTCACATCCCTATCCTGGGACCGGCCCACCAGGCCAGCGAGTACATTAACCGAAAGGGCTACTTTTCTATGGTGCTGCAAGCACTGGTGGACCATAGGGGACGTTTTACCAACATCTACGTGGGGTGGCCGGGCAAGGTTCATGACGCGCGTGTGTTCAGGAACTCTGGTCTGTTTAAACGCCTCCAGGCAGGTAGTTTCTTCCCGGACCACAAAATAACGGTTGGGGATGTGCAGATGCCTACAGTGATCCTCGGGGACCCAGCCTACCTGCTAATGCCCTGGCTCATGAAGCCCTATACAGGCGCCTTGGACAGTGAGAAGGAACTCTTCAACTACCGGCTGAGCAAGTGCAGAATGGTGGTGGAGTGTGCTTTCGGACATCTCAAGGGGAGATGGCGGAGCTTACTGACTCGCTTTGACCTCAGCGAAAAAAATACCCCCGTTGTTATTGCTGCTTGCTGTGTGCTCCACAATCTCTGTGAGAGCAAGGGGGAGACCTTTATGGCTGGATGGGAGGTTGAGGCCAATCGCCTGGCTGCTGATTACGCTCAGCCAGACAGCCGTGCTGATAGAAGATCCCAGCGGGAAGCGCTGTGCATCCGGGAGGCTTTGAAAGATAGGTTCCTCGGAGAGCAGGGTAACCTATGACTCTCCAGTTGATTTACAGAGAAGCTGAACCTGAGCCTGTTTCAGTGACTGACTTCGATCTGCGGTTACATACCCCGTTCTCCTGGTTTCCCCCCTTCCAACACACGTTTTAAAATAACTTTAATGGAACACTGATTATTAATAAAGTTTTCTTTAATTATGAATTCCTGTTCAAGGGTTGAAACATGGACGTGGACTGTGGTGGGTACGGTGTGCACTGATGTCCAGACCGCTTCTACACTAGAGGAATGACAGGCTCCTGCTCCTACAGCGGTCTCTGGGGGGAGGACGGTTGCAGATGGGTGTGCAGGAAGGGGTGGGTTTGCAGGAAGGGGTGAGGGGTGCCATCTTTGGGACGGAGTTTGGATGCAGGCTCTGGACTGGGGGTTGGGGCGTAGGAAGGGGTGAGGGGTGTGTGGGAAGGGTGAGTATGTGTCCGTGGATGATGGCTCTTGCTGGGGCTCAGGGCATCGGAGAGGCTCGTGGCTAGGGGGGAAGGGCATGGTAAGGGCAGCCTGCCTTGCCATTTGTGGATGTCAGGCGCTAGGACCCTGGAGCAGCATACACCTCACAGACTGACCCGGGGCAGCATTCACCTCCCAGAATAACCCTAGTGCCTAGTGACTGCAGTCTGTATGTGTCCTGCTGTTGATCCTGCCCCCAAGTCTGTACCCTGGTAATGGAGGCTGTCCTATGCAATTAAAAAAACCCCTCCCCCCCTTCACACAAAGTCTTCTGACAAGGAAAACGTGACAGAAACAGTGAATAACAACAAACTACTTTTAATACTCAACTACACAGTGGGGGGATGAAACTTGGATTTGGGACTGGGTGATCCAGGAAGGGAAGCACTTCTCACACTTTAGGGAATGAGAGCTGTTTGGTACATGAGCGCTCTGCTGGGGTGGAGTGACAGTTTTCACGGCCCCTAGCACCCCTCCTTCTTGTGATTTTTGGTGAGGGGGGGACAGGACTTTGTGGCGGGGGAAGGCGGTTGCAGATACAGTTCAGGGGGGCTCTCTGCTCCTGCCTGCGGTCCTGCAGAACATCTACAAGGCGCCGGAGCGTGTCCGTTTGCTCCCTCATTAGCCCAAGCAGCGTTTGAGTCGCCTGCTGGTCTTCCTGCCGCCACCATGACCTCCATGACTTTAAGATTAAGCTAGATAAGTTTATGGAGAGGATGGTATGATAGGATAACGGGCTTAGTCAATAGGTCAATTAAGTGCCACACTGGTAAATAGTACAATGGGTCAATGATATGATATTCTTAACCTTTTTCCAGAGGGTATGGCTGGAGAGTCTTGCCCACATGCTCGGGGTTCAGCTGACCGCCATATTTGGGGTCGGGAAGGAATTTTCCTCCAGGGTAGATTGGCAGTGGCCCTGGAGGTTTTTCGCCTTCCTCCGAAGCATGGGGCAGGGGTCGCTTGCTAAAGGAGTGGGTGGATCGGCTTATGTGGCCTGCATCTTGCAGGAGGTCAGACTAGATGATCATAATGGTCCCTTCTGATCTTGAATTCTATGATTCTATGACCTGTCCTCCCGTTCGCTGTGTGAGCGCTGGTGCTGACATAGGGTCTCCCTCCACTGTCTCTGCTCGGCCGCCTCGGCTCTGGAGCAAGCCATCAGTTCCGAGAACATGTCGTCCCTAGTCTTTTTCTTTCGCCGCCTAATCTGCGCCAGCCTCTGTGAGGGGGATGCCGGGGCAGTTCGTGAAAGAGCCGCAGCTGTGTGATGGGAAAAGGGAAGTGATTTCCTTGAAAAGATACATGTTTGCGAACACTGAACACAGTCTAGTCAGTTTCTGTGAACAAGACCATACAGGGCACCTAGTCTCACGAGCTCTCAGGACAAGTTCGAGATTTCGGAATACGCTTTCATTGGCTGCGGTCTTGCACAGGAGATCGGACAAGCGGGGCGGTAGAGCTGAATCCGTGTAGCAGCCAGGCCTGGTAAGCACTACACTATAGGCTGCTTAACAGTTAATGGATAGCTGTGCCCTCCCGCTGAAGGCAATCTGTAAAGCATAAAGTCTGACCCTGTTCCAGCCCATCGCGGCTGTGCACGGGAAAGATCACTGTATGCTTTTCCTGTGTGGCCTCCAACACGTGGCTGTTAAGCGAAGGTCATTGCTATGCAAAGTAAAAGTCAAGCATTCACAATAGTAACAGTACACTAATTGCCCTAATTAGATGCAGCAGTCGCCGAACGAGATTAGCCTGAGGCGGGTCACTCGGAGAGAGAGAGAGAGGATGCTGCTCGAATCCCTGCACAGACCAGGACCGTACGCTGCAATGCTGGTGGAGGCAATGATTCCGCTGTACATTAGGATGGCCTGGCGCGGAAGAGTGTGCTTCCACGGAGCACCAAATAAGGCACCTCTCCCCAGGAACCTCCTGCGGAGACTTTTTGAGCTGCTCTCCGAGAGCTTCGTGGAACTGTCCCAGGAGGATTTCTGTTCCATCCCTATCTGTGTGGACCTTCTCTTTATATAGTTTTTTAAGCAAAAGGTTTTATATAGTTTTTACATATTTTTTTATTCCTGTTTTTTAAAAAATAAATGTTTCCATGTTTATAGCACTTACCGACTGATCCTTCCCCTGATTCGGAGTCCGGGTTAACGGCCGGGGAGGGTTGGTAGGGGATCTCTGTGAGGATGATGAAGAGATCCTGGCTGTCGGGGAAAGCGTTATTGTAAGCGCTGTCGCCTGCGTCGTCCTCCACAAACCCTTCCTCATCTTCCCCATCGGCGAACATCGCCGAGGAACTGCCCCTCGACACTATCCCATACTCAGAGTCCACGGTCACTGGTGGGGCAGTGGTGGCAGACCCACCTAGAATGGCATGCAGTGCCTCGTAGAAGCGGCAGGTCTGGGGCTGTGCTCCGGAGCGTCCGTTTGCCGCTCTGACTTTTTGGTAGCCTTGTCTCAGGTCCTTGATTTTCATGCGGCACTGCGTTGTATCCCGGCTGTATCCTCTGAGTGCCATGGCTTTGGAGACCTTCTCGTAGGTCTTTGCATTCCGTTTGTTGGAGCGCAGCTCCGAAAGCACAGACTCATCGCCCCACACAGCGATCAGATCCAGGACTTCACGGTCTGTCCATGCTGGGGACCTCTTTCTATTCTGGGATTGCATGGACTCCTCTGCTGGAGAGCTCTGCATCGTTGCAGGTGCTGCTGAGCTCGCCCCGATGTCCAACCAGGACATGAGATTCAAAGTGCCCAGACAGGAAAAGGAATTCAAATTTTCCTGGGTCGTTTCCTGTGTGGCTGGTCAGAGAATCCAAGCTTGGACTGCTGTCCAGAGCATCAACAGAGTGGTGCACTGTGGGATAGCTTCCGGAGCTAGTAAGTTCGATTTGCATCCACACCTAGCCTAATTCGACATAGCCATGTCGAATTTAGCGCTACTCCCCTCGTCGGGGTGGAGTACCGAATTCGAACTAAAGAGCCCTCTAGGTCGAACTAAATGGCTTCCTGGTGTGGACGGGTGCACGGTTAATTCGAATTAACGCTGCTAAATTCGAATTAAAGTCCTAGTGTAGACCAGGCCTGAAATATGTGGTAAGTGGAAAATGCCCACAGCCAGCCTTCCAGTGGCAACAAAGGAGCAACTAACACTGACAAGACAGATTTACATCTAGATTGGCCAGAGACTCCTCAGAGATGGCACGTACGCAGTAGGGGCTGCCTAACCCCAACGTCACAGCATGGATCTTTCTAGCACTTGGAGAGAATGTATAAATGAAGGTCAATGACATCACCGCTTGGCCTCTCTCCTCCCCCATGTCAACACCTGGGAGATTGTTTGGAAGACAACGACTTTGAACTGGGGAGATTGGTCCCAGGCTGAGAAGGGAATTCAGCCTGTGTATTAAGAACTGTAAACTGCCAGGAACAGCCAGTGAGGTGAGAAAAGCTGTTTGTTTCAAATCTTGTTTAGTTTAGTAAAGCTTAGAACAGGCGTAGGCAACCTTTCAGAAGTGGTGTGCTGAGTCTTTATTTATTCACTTTAATTTAAGGTTTCACGTGCCGGTAATACATTTTAACGTTTTTTTAGAAGTTCTCTCTCTATAAGTCTATATATAATATTAATAAACTACTGATGTATGTAAAGTAAACAAAGTTTTCAAAATGTTTAAGAAGCTTCAATTTAAATTAAATTAAAATGCTGATCTTAAGCCGCTGACTGGCTCAGCCCGCTGCCAGCCTGGGGTTCTGTTCACCTAGGCCGGCAACGGGCTGAGCGGGGCCTGTGACCAGACCCCAGATGGCAAGTGGCCAGCAGCCAGAACCCCAGGCTGGCAGCAGGCTGAGTGGGGCCAGGGGCCGGGACCCCAGACCGGCAGCGGGCTGAGCGGGGCCGACACCCCAGACCAGCAACAGGCCAAGCTCAGCCCACTGCTGGTTTGGGGTTCCGTCCACTGGCTCCTGCCAGCCAGGGTCCCGGCTGCCGGCCCTGCTCAGCCTGCTGCTGGTCTGGGGTTCTGGTTACCGGCCCTTTGCCAGCTGGGGTCCCAGCTGCCGGCCCCACTCAGCCTGCTGCCAGCCTGGTGCTCAGGGTGGGGATGTGGGGGGTGCAAGAATCAGGGCATGGCGTGGGGGGGCTGGGTATGTGGGGGGAGTGCAGGAGTCAGGTCAGGGGGTGTGAGGAGTGCAGGAGTCAGGCCAGCGGTGTGGGCGGGGGGCTGGGTATATGTGGAGGGTGCAGGAGTCAGGGATGAGGTCGTGGGGGGATGCAGGGAGCTGGGGTGCAAGGGGTGCAGGGGTCAGGGCAGAGGGCTGGGGCGAGTGAGGGAGTGCAGGAGTCAGGGCAGGGGGTGTGGTGGGGCTGGGTATGTGTGGAGGGTGCAGGACTCAGGGATGGGGTCGTAGGGGGATGCAGGGGGCTCGGGTGCAAGTAGGGTGCAGGGCAGAGGGCTGGGGGGGTGGGCTGGGATCAGGGGGGTGCTCCCAGCCCCCTGAGTGGCTCACGGCAAGGGGCTGGAGGGATACGCCCCGCTCCTACCCTCCTTCCTCCTGCCTCTTCTCCGCCTCCTTACCAGTCTGAGCAGCGAGGGTGCTGGGGCTGCTCTTCTCCACTCCTTCGCAAGGGCCAGCGGCGGCAGGGAGGGAGAGGAAGCGGGGCTCGATGCAGCATGCTGGGGGAAGAGGCGGAGAAGAGGGACGCCTGGCTGCCGACGGAGCCTGCTCTACAGCAGCAGCTGGCATAACTAAGCTTGCTTCTGCACCCTGCCCCCGCTAGAGAGAGCAGTAGGTGGGGAGTGGAGAAGAGCGGGCTGGGTCGGGTAGGATTTTTAATGGCATGCTGCTGCCTGCCAGGGTCCGGCTCAGTCCGCTGCCGGGGTTCAGCAGCAGGCTGAGTGAGACCCTGACAGACAGCAGTGTGCCATTAAAAATCTGCTCGCACACGTGCCAGAGGTTGCCAACCCCTTGTTTAGAATTTAGACTGCAATTCTATTTTTATTTATTATGTAAGTAACTTTGACCTCTGTGTCTAACACTTAAAATCTTTCTTTCTATAGTTAATAACATTTTTTTAATGTTTTAGCCTTACCAATGAGTTTGTCTAAAGCACTTGGGGAATCTGTTCAGATTACAAAGGCTGGTACGTGTCCACTTTCCTTTAATGAAGTGGTGAATTAATTAATGTGCTTGAGAAGGTCTTGAGCAGTATAAGATGGTATATCACTGGGGTGCAAGGCTGGGGGGGGCTGGAGAGATTGGCTGGGGTCTCTCTGTGTATAATTCATGAGTGGCTTAGAGAAAATTCATGCAACTCAGCTGGGTGTTGACGTCCACGTGTTGAGGGCTGAGTGATCACAGCACCTGGAGAGGTTTGTGGCTTATCACTAGCACAGCATGATAAGAGATAGAGCAGGTTAAAGAGTTTAAGGGGACTCAGTGGTCCCACAGTTCCAGATTGTGCCCTGGGGGGATGTCACACTCCCATCCTGCCACACGTATAAGCCTGCTTTCAGTGGTGCAAGTAGGGCGGTCCGGTCAGGTACACCACGTACCAGTAACCTATTTATAGCCAGTACAGCGTACCGGAAAGACACAGGAGGAGCTGCCCATGCTGGTGCTCCTCTGGCACGGCTGTACTGCCCCCAGCCCTTCCACGCAGCTGCATGCCTGCGTCTCCTGTCTGGGGTCTGGACAGCAGCCCCACCGGAGGACAGTGCTGGGGTCAGTACAGCCACATCAGAGGAGCTGCCAGTGTGGGGGAGCCTGGGAACTGCAGCGGCAAAAGGAGCAGAACCCCATGCCGGCAGCTCCTCTGGCATGGCTGTACCACCCCAGCCCCATCCCCAGCCCTGTCCTCTTGCGGGGCTGCTGTACAGACCCCGGACAGGACTCAGCAGATGCAGCTGCGTGGAAGGGCTGGGGCTGGAGGCAGGGCTGGGGCACTACAGCCACACCAGAGGAGCTGCTGGCGTGCAGCTCGGTTGCCATCATGTCTAAAAAAAATATTCTCTCCTGTCAGAGGGAGCTGGTTTGAAGCTCTTCTGCTGGCAATTCCCAAAGCAGGTGTGACTGTGACCCAGCTATTGTTCCAGAGAGCAAGCCCTCCTCTCCTCTTAGCAGCCCACACAGCAGCTGTGCCATGTCCATGCACTGGGAATGCTTCCCACTCCCCCCAGGGGTCATGTGAGGCAGCCACTTCCCCCTCCTTTAGCTGGTGCAGCGTACCAATAAGAAATAAATTCTACTTGCACCACTGCCTGCTTCCCACCTGCTTCCCCGTTCCATCCCCCAAAATGATCAGCAGTGAAATAGTTCACGTTGACATTGAATTGGGGATTTAGAACTGTACCTATTGGGTTCTGGGAAGTGGACGGGCGGAAGCCTGCCCACTGCTTAAGGATTCCCCCCCTCCAGCCTAAGGGGAGGATCTACAGGACCTCAAAACCCAACTGAGTTCGGGGGACAACTAATAAAAGAACAGGGACAGGAGTGCGGTCAGAGGGTTGTCGGGGACGTGAACCCCAACAGCGAAGTTCGTTGTCTGACCGCAGAGAGACAGGCAACACCAGCAAGGTCCGATAAAAAGTTCTTTATTGACAAGTGCACGTGTCAGTAAAAGAACAGCTCGTATCCGAAGAGAACCAGCCGCCTCTTTACAGCTTAGTATTAGCTTATATAGACAGTTTTATTACGTCATAGATCATTCACTAGAACAATCCACCCCCTTTGTCTAACAACTAGAAATTAGACACCTTTTAATATATACGCATGCCTAGTCTCTACAATATTGAATTGTTAATATCTCAACAAGCGCCAAAGGTTAGGAATGTGAGGGAGTTAAAACACACCGAACACTAAACCAAGGAGTTAGAGTCAGAACTGTGAGATGCTTGTGTTTCTTATCAGTTCCTCAGACAGTTTGTTTCTCAATATAACACAGCTGGTCCCAGCCCCTTCACTGATCTCACTGTTTCCCAGGGCTTTGTGAGACAATGCTGCTTCTCAGTATTTTCCAGTCTGAGATTACCCAGAAACCTCTAGATGCTTGACTCCAGTCAGGTTGGCACAACTGGTTTTGTGCTACATCTTTATTCAGGCCTAACAGGGTCAAAAGGAGGGAGCCTGACAGGGACACCAAGCAGAGAACCCCAGACAGTGCCCACTGCTCCTCGAAGGTGACGGCCTCCGAGGCAAGGAAGAAGACGACCTTGCCATACATCTTGGAGGCCGCCACGATGGCCGTGGGCC
Organism: Mauremys mutica; assembly: GCF_020497125.1. Lineage (NCBI taxonomy): Eukaryota > Metazoa > Chordata > Testudines > Geoemydidae > Mauremys > Mauremys mutica. The sequence goes on from NC_059075.1 coordinate 117,857,786, forward strand.
CCACCACCCTCGCCAACGCCCACACGTAGATCTCCACATGGGGCGAGCTGGGCACCAGGAGGCAACGGATGCCGTGCTTCCTGGTCAAGGTGCGGAATGGGCCCCAGCCACTATAGATGGTAGCAGAGGCAGCGGTCGGGGGAGATGACGTAGCGGCAGGTGGGGGGAGGCGCCGCCACCTGAGGGCTGGGGGAGGGGCACCCGCAGAGCTGGTGGAGGGAACAGCGGTGAGGGGCGCTGTGGCCGGTGGCGGGGCCGCGGCAGTGGTGGCAGTCCCTGCCATGGAGGACCGAGGCTTCTTAGCGGGGCTCTTTCCTTTCTTTGTGCCCAGGCCTTTTTTTGCCGGCTGGGGGGGCTCCCCCAGAGGCAGAAGGGGCGAGGGACGTGGCAGCAGCAGAGGGCACCCCATCGGTCGTCGCTGCCGGCGCCTCAGCGGGAGTGGTGGCAGGTGGTTCGGCAGCGGCGGGTGAGGTCGAGACTGGGGGGGGGGTTGCAGGGAGCAGGCAGGGGAGGGGGGACAGGCGTTGTCACAGGGGTCTCACCCGCCACGTCTCCCGCCATGCTGAGTCGGGAGGGAGGGCAAATACCGGAGAAAGGGGGCGGGGGGGAAGAACAGGTCACCCACTCCTCCCTGCTAGGCTGTGGGCAGGGAGGAGGGTGCCAAAACGCGCAGGGGGGGGCAGATACGGGGACTACCAAGGACTTGGGGGGGGTATCAGGTACCGACAGAGGATTGAAATCCGGCTCCTCTAGCTGCACTAGGGGAGGGGAGGGGAAACAAGAGCAATGGGGGGTGCAGTGCAAGAGTCGCAAACTGAAACAGGGGAGAGGCACAAGCGCACTGATGGGGCTATGGGCGCACGAGGGGAGGGGCTAATCAGGGCGAGGGGCCGCGGCGGGAGGGGAGCAACCAGGCTGGGAGTGGGGCAGAGGGACCAAGGGGCTAGCTTCAGGGCTGGGGCAGGACAAACAAAGCTGCAAAGGGAGATGGGTGGGGCAGGCAAAACAAACTGAAGCTGGGCGGGGGGGTGGGGGGGGAAGGCTACTAGGGGCAAAGCTAGGGGTCCTGTTGCAGAGGGGAAGGGGTCAATCCAGGGGAAGGGGGGGGTGCGCACACCCACAAGCACTTGTGCACAGTCAATGGCTGGCTGGCTGCTGCTGGAGGCCCAAACGGTGGCAATAGGGCGTGGCAGGCCAGGCGAGCAGCTGAGTCCCAGAGACAGGAACTGAGGCAGATGGTAAGTGGCCTGCAGGGGTGGTGGAGGGGGCAGCGGTGGTGGTGGGGGTTGTGGGGGGGACACAGATGGACCAGGGGGCAGGCTCCACGCCACACCCCCTGTGCCCCCACAAACACAGTCTAAACCCCCACCACTAAAGCACAGTTAGAGAGTTACTCAGTCTTTAAGGCCCCCTCCACAGTGGTCTTCAGAGTCCTGTGCGCTCCCCAGCAGCTGGTGGTCGTCTCAGTCCTTTTCCTCCTCCAGGCTCCAGCAGCTCCCCAGGACAAACACAGCTCCAGCAGCAGCAGCAGCTCCTCCTTCTCCAGCAGCCCTGGTGGCCAGGAAGGAAAGACCCCCCACAGGTGGTAGCTGTAGTGGTGGTGGTGGTGAGGTCCTGGCTTCTCCCTCCAGAGAGGGGGAGTGGGGGCTGGCCAGCAAGGCCCCCCACCCCTCACTCACTTGCTCAGCAGCAGCAGTAGTCCAGGGAAGGAACACTCCAGCCAGCAGCAGTAGCAGCCCAGGAAGGGAGACGGAGCTCCAGCCAGCAAGGCAGCCAGAGAAGGGGGAATGCTCCAGCCAGCAGGGCAGCCCAAGCAGACAGAGCACTCCCTGTATCTATTGGGTTATCCGGGAGAGGGGGCGGGCGGAAGCCCGCCCCATGCTAACGGATCCCCCCCCCCAGCCTAAGGGGAGGATCCACAGGGCCACGGAAACCCACTAAGTGCGGGGGACAACTAATAAAAGAACAGGGACAGGAGTGAGGTCAAAGGGTCATAAGAAGGGAACCTAATGGGGACACCGAGCAGAGAACCCCGGACAGCGCCCACTGTTCCTCGAAGGCGTCAAGGGAGCCAGCGGACGCCGCCCAGAGGAACTCCGCCCGGAGACGTGAGCGGACGAGGGACCGGAAACAAGCCCCACAGTCGCAGGAGTCTCCGTCGGCCAACCTCCTCTCACTGGTCGCGTGGATGGCCTTTTTAGCCAGGGCGAGGAGGAGGTTTACCAGGAGGTCCCGCGACTTTGTGGGGCCACGGATAGGGAGTGCATGGATAAGGAGGTGAGGGGAAAAGTGCAGCCAGAAACGTAACAGAATGTCGGTGAGGAGCCGGTATAGGGGCTGCAACCTGGCGCACTCTAGGTAAACATGCGCCAGGGTCTCCCTCACGCCGCAGAAGGGGCAGGTGTCTGGGACAGGGGTAAACCGCGCCAAGTACACGCCCGTGCTCACGGCCCCATGGAGGAGCCGCCAACTGATATCCCCGACGGGCCTCGGGACCAGGGTGGAGTACAGGCTGGCCCACCGGGGCTCCTCACCCTCCAGAGGTGGCATGAGGTCCCGCCACTTGGTGTTGGGGCGGGACACGAGGGTGAGGAAGTGAAGGGTGTGGAGCACGAGCACGTAGAGCTGCTTCCTTGGCGCGGTTTGGAAATGGACCGGCTGCAGATCGTGCAGCCGGCTGGCGGAGAAGGGGCGGGGGGGCCGGTCGGGTCCACGGGGCAGAGGCCCGATGAAAAGGTCTGGAGGGCTCGGGGTGGGGGGTGGGCGGGGCGTGCCCTCACGCAGGACCCGGTCGAGGTAGGCCCGAGCAGCGGGCGGCAAAGCGGCCTTCACCTCCTGTAGTACGAGTCGGGAAGTACAAGGTCTGGAGAGCCCCATCTGCCGAGCGAGCGTCAGGGGATCCAGCCAGTCTTCCCGGTCGTAGTCCAGGAGGTCTCCGACCCTGGTAGCTTCCGCCAGGACCAACCTCTGGCGCACCGCGGGGGACTCCGCCACCTGCACACGGAGCTGGGGGTTGTGTAGCAGGGGCTCTGCGAGGAGATCTGCCCCCTCGGTGGCCACCCCGGACCTGGTCGCAGAGAACAGCTTCCAGGTCCGGAGGAGGTCCTGGTAGAAGACCGGCAGCCCGGAGAGGTCTCGCGGAAGGCCCCTCGGGTCGAGATAAAGGAGCTGCCGGTCGTATCGGAGCCCTCGGAAGCGGCGCAGGAAGGCGTGCGCCAGGGATCTCCATGCCGGACTACCCGCACCATAAAGGAGCCTCTGCAGTGCCTGGAGGCGGAAGACGTGGACCTGAGTGCGCAGGCACTTCAGGCCCTGCCCTCCCTCCTCCAGGGGCAGGTGGAGCACCCCTGCAGGGACCCAGTGCAGTCCTGGCCAAAAGAACTCCAGAACCACCTTCCGGAGGTCGGTCAGGAACCCCGAGGCCGGGACCAGGGTGTTGAGCCGGTACCAGAGCATGGACAGGACCAGTTGATTGAGCACCAGTGCCCTCCCTCGGAGGGAAAGGCACCGGAGGAGTCCTGTCCATTTCTGGAGCCGCTCTGCCACCCTGCCCTGCAAACCTTGCCAGTTCTCCGGCGGAGAGGGATGCGTGGCAGAAAGGTAAACGCCGAGATAGAGCAGCGGACCCGCGCTCCACTGGATGGCCTGAAGCGCGGGTGGGAGGGAGCTTGCCTGCCACCCGTCCCCGACCACCAGGCCAGAGCTCTTGACCCAGTTGACTCAGGCGGAGGAGGCCGCCGAGTACACGGCCTGGCAGGCCTCCACCCGCGCCAAGTCGCCCGGGTCCTGGACCACGAGGAGCACATCGTCGGCGTACGCCGACAGGACCAGCCGCAGCTCCGGCTCCCGAAGCACCAACCCCGTCAACCTCCTGCGGAGGAGACAGAGGAAGGGCTCGATCGCCAGGGCGTACAGCTGGCCCGAGAGGGGGCACCCCTGCCGCACTCCCCGCCCGAAGCTGACCGGCTCGGTCAGGGTCCAGTTGAGCCTGACCAGACACTCCGCGGAAGCGTACAGCACCTGGAGAAAACCCACAAACTGGGACCCGAAGCCTAACGCCTGCAGAGTGCCCAGGAGATACCCGTGGTCCACCCTGTCGAACGCCTTCTCCTGATCCAGGGACAGGAGGGCGAACGACAGACCATCCCTGCACCCAAGCTCCAAGAGATCCCGGACCAGATACAGGTTGTCAAAGATGCTACGGCCCGGGACGGTGTAGGTCTGGTCTGGGTGGATCACGTCCTCCAGCACGGCCCCCAGCCGCAGCGAGATGGCCTTGGCTACGATCTTGTAGTCCGTGCTGAGGAGCGAGACGGGACGCCAATTCCCTAAGTCGCGGAGGTCCCCCTTCTTCGGCAGTAAGGCGAGCACGGCTCGCCTGCACGAGAGAGGGAGGACCCCGCTCCGCAAGGACTCGGCCCAGACGCTGACCAGGTCCGGGCCGAGGACGTCCCAGAACACGCGGTAGAACTCCACGGTCAGCCCGTCCATGCCCGGAGACTTGTTGGTGGGCATGCGGCGGAGGGCTTCCGAGAACTCGGCCAGAGAGAGAGGCAGCTCTAGCCGGTCCCGGTCGCCCGCGCTGACTGTCGGGAGCCCGTCCCAGAGCACTCTGCAAGTGGCAGGATCGGTCGGATCCGGGGAGAAAAGGCGCGCGTAGAAGGTCCGGGCCCTCTCGCACATCTCCGCCGGATCCGTGAGGGGGGAGCCGTCCTCCGCCAGAAGGCAGGTGACGTGCTTCTTGGCCCCCCTCCTTTTCTCCAGGGCATAGAAGAAGCGGGAGCCACGATCCATCTCCCGAAGGAGGCGGATGCGGGATCGAACAAAGGCGCCCCGGGCCCGATAGTCTTCGAGGACCCGGAGCTCCTCCCGCTTCTCCCGGCACGCCCCACAAAGGGATGGATCCTCGGGGTTGGCGGCCAGACGCCTCTCCAGCTCTAAGACCTCCCGCTCCAACTGCCCTATCGCCGCATCCCTCCGTCGGCTGGCACCCCGGGTGTAGTCACGGCAGAAGAGCCGGGCGCGCACCTTCCCCACATCCCACCACCGCCGCGCCGAGGGAAAGGCACGCCGCTGCCCTCGCCAGGCCAGCCAGAACTCCCGGAAGGACGCCACAAAGCCCCCATCCTCCAGCAAGCTGTTGTTAAAGTGCCAATAGGCCGGCCCCGGCCTCTCCGCACAGAGAGAGGCCGTCACGGTGACGAGGTGGTGGTCCGAAAATGGGGCCGGCCGGACGCTGGAGGACTGGGCCCGTGAGAGATGGAACCGTGATAAATAGATGCGGTCCAACCGGGAGTGGCACGACCGATGGGCTTCCACCCGGACATAGGTGAACGTGGAGGCATCGTCCGGGTGGTGGTCGCGCCAGACGTCCACCAGGTAGTGATGGGTGACAATCTCCCGGAGGACGTCCGCGGCGGCAGGGCTCTGCTCGATCCCCGAGCGGTCCCGCTCCTCTAGGACGGTGTTGAAGTCCCCGCCCAGGACCAGGCACTTGCGAGGATCCAAGGAGCCGAGGAAGGCGGACGCCTGCTGGTAGAACTGCAGCCGCTCCGGGGCCGATGTCGGGGCATAGACGTTGACGAGGTTGACCACGAGCCCCTCCATGCGGACCCGGAGGTGCAGCAGGCAGCCCGGTACAGCCTCGGCGACCCCCAGGACTACTGCTGCTGCTGAGCAAGTGAGTGAGGGGTGGGGGGCCTTGCTGGCCAACCCCCACTCCCCCTCTCTGGAGGGAGAAGCCAGGACCCCACCACCACCACCACTACATCTACCACCTGTGGGGGGTCCTTCCTTCCTGGCCACCAGGGCTGCTGGAGAAGGAGGGGCTGCTGCTGCTACTGCTGCTGGAGCTGTGTTTGTCCTGGGGAGCTGCTGGAGCCTGGAGGAGGAAAAGGACCGAGAAGACCACCGGCTGCTGGGGAGCCCACACGACTCTGAAGACCACTGTGGAGGGGGCCTTAAAGACTGAGTAACTCTCTAACTGTGCTTTAGTTAAAGGGGTACTGGGGTCCAGGGAGGGACACGAGGGCCAAGAGGACAGGCGGATCACCAGCCTGCAGAGGGTGCTCCTGGCTAGAAAAAGAGCTAATTCCCAGGAGTCACTAGCAGCAGGTGCCGCAGGGGTGAGTCTGCTCCTCTACAAGAACTAACACCCCAGAGAGATTAAGGAGGGGGAGGGTTAGCATTAGTGTTCACACCTCCCAGGGTCCTCAGGCCATCTGCAGACTCAGACAGACATCGCTGCTTCAGTGACACTCATTTCATATACAGGAAATTCTTGGCCTCACAGTTATGAAGAAAAAGTTATTTTTAAAAAGTCAGTAAAGAAAAGCTAAGATACCATAGAATCTGAGTATGTGGTGCAGCAACACAAATACATCACATGGGCCAGGAGTTTAACACCCCAGCTTTAAAAGGGAAATCAGTTCCCCCTTAAAATCTTTTACACTATTAAGATTCCTTTAAGGGAGCCAAAACTGTCTCAAGATTTGTTAATCCTCTATACAGCCGTTTATCTATCAGTGAAGCCAATATGTAGCAATGCTTAATAGCAGAACAAGTCCAACCTCCCGACAGTGCATCACAAAAATATTCCACATCATTTCTGAACTCCGAGATGTTAGTCTGCAGATGAATGTATGGCACTGAGATAGAAGACATGCCATCCTCCTTGTCCTTGTACCTGGGTTCTGATGGCTGGATGCTGCATTATGCACAATCGACAAACCAGGTTTTATCTTCAGCAAAACTTCCAATTCTTTGGTTGTTATTTCATCTATGTGGATTTCTGACAAACTGTGAAAACAAAAATGAACCATGACAAACAACTATCAACCTAAGCTCAAGCTTGTAAATATTTATCAACTTTTAATGGAAATGAAGCTTAACAGAGCATTGCAATTTTAACCCCAGGTGCCACGAAAGTCAGTGTTAAAGTTACAATAAGACAAAACAACTGTAGAAAGTATAGAAATGCAGAATTAAGGTCCCCCAACAACACTAACTCTGCCCTCCTAACCCCTGCCATCCTGTGCACCCTCACTGTCAGGTAGATGTGTGTCTAAAAGCATCACAGAGTAACGTGTTAAATCTCAGACAGCTTGGCAGTTCAGCCAGGAATATCTCAAACCCCACATTACTGTGGAGTTTTGTCTGCAGGCATCTTAAACCCCATCCAACACACATCATGCAGCTGAATGTACCCAACCGAACGGCAAGGGAAGAGGAGATGTAAGATGTTCACTACAGTGAGGAGCTGGATCATTATGGAGAGTGAATGGCCAAAACAGTTGTCAAATATCCAGGGGCTGACAGGAGGAATTTCTATCAGGGAGTGGAGGGACTTGGAGAGACCTTTGGTGCTTATAGGAAAAATCAAATCACTGCTTCACTTTTCTATTTACCATCTAGACTTACTGTACAAACATTAATGAATTTAGCCCCCAGCACACCTATGAGATAACCCCATTTAACAGACGAGGTAACTAAAGCACTAAGAGATGACATTTTTCAAAGTCTGTGCAGCCAAACCTGGCAGGCTGGGCAGCTACAAGGGTTTCCTTTTTGCTCCTCTGGAAGCTCAGAGTGTTATTTAAAAGGGGGGAGGGGGGTGTTAGTCATACATCAGAGGTCTGGGGGGGGGTTGGAACAAAAGGATAGAACAGGGTGTGGTTAAGGGCACAGAAGCTCATTCTGAATTTTCAAAGCCCTCGCAGTGGTCCTAGCTGCTCCTTGCCACAGGGCACTCATGTGTTAATGTACTTGTGCAAATTGTGCAAGTTTTTAGGACTGTGCCTTGAAGGCAGTAAATCTGGCAAAGTGCCTTTGTTACTCAACCATGCCTGTGGTCCTTCTCTCTGAGTAACACTGAGGTCTGCTGAATTAGCAGGCTGCACTCTCTGCTAGTTCTGATAACATCGGAGCTCCAAGGACAGAAGCACTGAGCAGCTGTAACAGCTTAGCAGCCTTGACAGTGTCTTAGCAACAACATTCCACCCTTCAGCGAAACATCAGATAGAATAGAAAAGGCAAACACAGGCCTTCAGAAGACTTTGCCATTGGATTCTCAACCAGCACATCATCAAATAGTCAACAGAACTGATTATATACAATTAAGAGTATGATTCTGTTACAGAGGCCATGGATTCTGTGACTTTCCCAGACCTCTGTGACTTTTGCAGTGGCACAGCTGGAGCAGCTGTCATCCCCGGGGCCTGCCAGAGCAGCAGACTCAGGGATGAAGTTGGGGAGGTGGATGTTGGGTCAGCAGGGCTGGAGCAGCTGTCACAGCCAGTCCCCAGGGCCATCAGAGCAGTGACTGGTCCCAGGCCCCCGTAGCAGCAGGCTGGCGCGCAGTCCTCTGGAGCAGCTGGCCATTGGCCAGTCCTGGGGCCCTGAGAAAAGCTGGCCAGTGGCTGGCCCTGGAGCTGCCAGAGCAGCAGCCCGCAATGGCTCCCCCCGCAGCACTTCTGCTGTTAGACCCCCCCCTCCTCCAGGGTATTTTTCATAAAATTTGAGGGACAAGTTGCAAGCTTCTGTGAATTTTTGTTTATTGCCCATGACCTCTCCCTCACCTTTTACTAAAAGTACCCAAACCAGAATCTAAATCTTATATATAATGCAGCAGTGATCGCGTCCCTTTCATATGGGTGTGAAACAACATGGACAGCTTACCACAGAGATGTTAAGCAACTTTAAAAATTCCACATAGAACTTGAGAGTTGGAAGGGACCTCAGGAGATCATCTAGTCCAACCCCCTGCTCAAAGCAGGACCAATCCCCAGACAGATTTTTGCCCCAGATCCCTCAATGGTCCCCTCTAGGACTGAGCTCACAACCCTGGGTTTAGCAGGGCAATGCTCAAACCACTGAGCTACCCATCCCCCCATATGTTGTTGCCACTCCATTCAGAAGGTTAATGGCAAGACAAAGTCTCAAACATTAACATCCTTGAAAAGCAAAAACCACCAGCACTGAGACAATGATCATCCAAACCCAGTTTAGATGGACAGGTCGTGTTATCACAACCAGCAATGGTGGACTTCCAAAGAAATTTCCGTATGGTGAGCTGAAACTCAGAAAGCTCCGGAGGGAGAGTCAAAGAAAAAGTTTCAAAGACACCCTTAACCAGAATCTGACCTTATGTGGCATAAATGTTGATAACTTTGAAGACATAGCCAAGGACAGACATGAATGGAGAGCTACTGTCAATAATGGTTGTGAACAATTTGAGGAAGACAGACAAGAAAAACTGACTGAAAAAAAGGGCCAAGCATCATGCAAAGTCTTCCACGAGAACCTGCATGTTTGTGTCTGACATGTTTGCAGTCTTGCTCCTCATGGGTCAGGCTATACAGCCACATGAGAAGACATGCAATGCTGTGACATCATCAGATATGATGAACAGCCATACATGAGTTCCTAATAGATTTAGCAACGATTGACTGGTTTGGTGTTAGGACGGAAATAGCATTGTTACTGTGTGCAGTGCTCATTGGAGGGGTGGGGGGAAGGGTAACTCAATTGCGCCCTTGTATTATTTGGTGAATAGTTTAGAAATCCAGATAAATAGTTTTTTTAAATTGTTTTGTAAAGGGTTCATTAGTCAAATATTGACCAAAATTCTACAATTTGGCAGAGAACATTTCAACTACAGCTGGTTAGAAAATGTTCCCTCTCTCCATCCCCTCATCCCCCAAATGTTCACCTGTTAAGTTGGGGGAAGAAACCCTGAAAAAAAACCCCAAAAATATTTTGGTTTCCAGCTGAAAGTTCTTGTGTTTTCAGTGTTTTATTTCCTGAAGGAAGATTGAGAATTTAATAAGAAAGCAGATACTATATATGAAAATTTCCATTTACTTCTAAACTCAATTTTCTGTCTAATGAACTTTTGACAAAAAATTTCAACCAGTCCTAATTTCTGCTGCTGACTTCTACTTGTTAAGCAGGGAACTTCCCCACTGGAACTGCTGCTGTGTCTCTTGGAATACCTCCTGCCTCCCTTCATCCCACTGGTGTAAGCACCATGGCCTGACTGTCTCCCATGATGCACCACAGTCTCTTCCTGTGACTGAGCTCTGCAGTGCAGGCCCATCATGGGGGACATATGCTGGAAGGGTAATGCTGCTGATAAGTGAGAATGAGGGGGATGAGGGACCCAAAATACAATTCCCATGAGGCACTGTGGCAGTTCAGACAGACACAATGATTAATGTCAACCTGTCCTAACCAAAAAAAAAAAAATGTTGAAAATAAATCGAAAGAGCTTCGCAAAAATCAACATTTTCCCATGGAAAATTTCATTTCTGAAGAAAAAAATGTCTATCAAAAAAGTATCAATGGGAACTTCCAGACCAGCTCTATAAACCACTGTACAAACACTTGGGGAGACACTATCCTTGCCCTGAAAATCACACACACATGGGGGAGAATTCTCCCTCCTTCTACAGCCCCTACACACAGGACAGTAATTGCCCTTTAGCTGGTGGGGGGGGGGGGTATGGGGAATTCCCCGAGTACTACCATTGTGCTGGGCAGTCACGGGCTGTTTTGTGTAAGCCCAGGTGTAGGAGGTTGGAGGATTCAACATGGACTCACCAAGGGCAAGTCATGCCTGACCAACCTGATTGCCTTCTATGATGAGATAACTGACTCTGTGGATATGGGTAACGCAGTGGATGTGATATATCTTGACTTTAGCAAAGCTTTCAATACGGTCTCCCACAGTATTCTTGCCAGCAAATTAAAAAAGCATGGATTGGATTAATGGACTACAAGGTGGATAGAAAGCTGGCTCAATTGTCAGGCTCAACGGGTAGTGATCAACGTCTCAATGTCTAGTTGGCAGACGGTATCAAGCAGAGTGTCCCAAGGGTTGGTCCTGGGGCCAGTTTTGTTCAACATCTTTATTAATGATCTAGACATGATAAATCGATCCCCGATAGATCGATCACTACCTGCCGATCTGGGGGGTAGTGAAGAAATTGCCCTAAGATTCTAGGAGGCAGGTTGCCTAAGTTACATTGTTGGCTGTTTAAGGCCCTGACCAGCCTGGAGTCAGAATGGCACAAAAGGAGGCTTAAAGCCACTTTGGCCCCTTCCCCTGGGTTGCACTTGTGTGTGCAGCGCCTCCTGGAGGCAAAGAACACACTCCTGCCTTCAGCCCGAACAGATCAGCCCAATTCATCTCATTGGGACATGCAGTCCATACACAGCTAGGTGACTGGAAGCCCAGCACATTCTTTTGATACAGAAAACTAGAAGTCACTTACTCGAGCTTCTCTAACTTGCAGTTTGGATGTTTCAGTCCTTCACACAGAAGCTTCACTCCTGAATAACTCAGGTTATTACTGCTCAGGTTCAACTCTCTCAGGGACTGGTTTGTGCTGAGCAGAGAGGAGAGATCTCCACAGCAAGCATTAGTCAGATGGCAATCCCAAACCCTGCAGAGATGGAGATGGGCACAGTGAACAGACAGTAGGGTGACCAGATTCCTGATTTTATAGGGACAGTCTCAATATTTGAGGCTTGGACCAGTAGAAAATGGATTTTCATGTGGCTATTACAAATGTTTGTGTACAACCATAAGACTAAATGTACAAATCCCACATTTACCTGCCCAACTGTCTATGCTCACAATTTAGTAATTGTATATCCAGTTGCTCCTGCAAATGCAGGTTATTTCATAAGTGAAAATAGGAACTCAAAATATTCTCAGTGCAAAATTCAGCACTTTTGCAAAGGCTGGTCTAACAAGGAAAGTATCAAGGAACCCAGCAATTACTTACATTAATTTCTGCAGTTTACAGTTGGGATGTTTCAGCCCGTCACACAGAAGTTTAATTCCTGAATCTCCCAGTTCATTCCCACTCAGCTCCAGCTCAGTCAGGGACTGGTTTGTACTGAGGGCAGCAGAGAGATCCCCACAGCAAGCAGCTGTGAGACTGCACTGCCACAACCTGCAAAGGTAACAGAGAGAACAATAAAAGCAGCAAAGAATCCGGTGGCACCTTATAGACTAACAGACGTTTTGCAGCATGAGCTTTCGTGGGTGAATACCCACTTCGTCGTATTCACCCATGAAAGCTCATGCTGCAAAACATCTGTTAGTCTATAAGGTGCCACTGGATTCTTTGCTGCTTTTACAGATCCAGACTAACACGGCTACCCCTCTGATACTAGAGAGAACAATAACCATCTCCTTCCATAAAGGTGTCAGTATTCACTGCACTTAGTGCAGGGACACTGCCTTCTTTCTGGTAACTTGATAGTTTTGGTGTCTATAAAGCCTGTATGCATGTCATCCAATGCATTTTAATTATTAAAATTAATTACATGATGAATTCCTGACTCAGATTTTATTTGTACACAATGCAAGAAGATTTTCAGAATATTTCAGATAGCATCTGGCTCATCATCTGAGACTGCCATAACACCAAATATATGGCAGAATGTGGGTAAAACACAGAGCAGGAGACATACAATTCTCCCTCAAGGAATTCAGTCACAAATTTAATTAGCACTTTTTTTTTAATGAGCATCATCAGCATGACCTCTGTAATGGTGGCCAAAACATGAAGTGGCATACAAATGTTTAGCATATCTGGCATGTAAATAGCTTGCAATGCCAGCTACAAAAGTGCCATGCAAATTTCTGTTCTCACTTTCAGGTGACATTGTAAATAAATGGTCAGCATTATCTCCCATAAATGTAAACAACTTGTTTCTCTGAGCAATTGGCTGAACAAGAAGTAGGACTGAGGAGATTTGTAGGCTCTAAAGTTTTACATTGTTACAATCTACATTTGTAAATTGTGCTTTCACAATAAAGAGATTGCATTATGGTACTTGTATGAAGTGAATTGAAAAATACTATTTCTTTTGTTTATCATTTTTATAGTGCAAATATTTGTAATAATAATAATATAAAGTAAGAACTGAACACTTTGTATTCTGTGTTATAATTGAAATCAACATACTTGAAAATGTAGAAAAGCATCCAAAATATTTAATAAATGTCAATTGGTATTCTGTTGTTTAACAGTTTGATTAAAACAGCGATTAATTTTTTTAAGCATGATTAATTGTTTTGAGTTAATCACGTGAGTTAACTACGATTAATTGACAGCTCTAGTATCAAGCACATTTACACCTGTATGACTGCGTCCATTCTTGGGGGAATGTGTCTGTCTTGGTAAAGTGGAGAGTGAGCTGGGGACTAGCAGGGAGAGGGAGGAGACAGGTCACACTGGATTTTAAGGAAGGGTTACAAGGTGCCTGAGTTTGTGGTTATGGAATTCAATGAAAATGGAGAAGTCAGTGGCAGAACTGAAGACGTCAGCACAGTGGCTGGGCTCCCACCACTGATGCTCAGTGAAGAATCCATCAACACCACTTCCTGCCCTGCATGTGTTGACACATCCTTCTCCTGCTGACTTTGCAAGACTCGAAGGATCTCAGGACATGATATTTATTACTGATTAATAAATATTTGCATGGCAGTAACACGTAGAGGCTTCAACCAGGTTGAGGCCCCAGTGTCCCAGGTGCTGTACAAAAATATGACAATCTGCCTCAAACAGCTGTTCGGCTAAAAGCTAGGACAAAGCAGGTGGGTGAAACACAGAGATTAGTGAAAAAGTCACGTAGTAACAAAATAGAGCACTGGGTTACTTACAACAGTGTCTGCAGGTTACAGTGTGGATGTTTCAGTCCCTCACACAAATGTTTCAGTCCTAAGTCTCCCAGTGTGTTAGCACTCAGATCCAGCTTTTCCAGGGACTGGTTTGTAAAGAGGGTCTTAGGGGAGAGGTCCTCAGGGAAAGCAAATGAGAGTTTGCAGCTGGACAAGCTGGAGGGAAGAAATGAACAGATCAAAGTTACCACTGCACTGTATGAAACAGTTACTAACCATGCGTGGTGGGTTAACTATCTCCATTCAGAGAGGCTAGCCCCCTGCCCCACCTGAGGCCAGCCCCTACCCCACCCCACCAGAGCCAGAGTAGCCCCAAGACCCCCATTGCAGCTTGAGCTCCCCCAAATTCCCCATTGCAGCCTGAGCTCCCCCCATCCCCTCCTGCCTGGGTCCCAAGCTGCTGGCCAGCCCAGGCACCAAGCTCCTGACCACTGGCCCAAGCTGAGCCCACCCACAGCCCAGGAGTAGGGAGACTTAGTCTCCCCTGGTCTATTATATCTGCCATCCATGCTACTAACAGTTCTGTAACTGTTGTTCTTCAAGATGTATCGCACAGGTCCTTTCCAATTTAGAAACATTTGCAAGCCCAGGGAACAATTGTCAGAAATTTTTCCATGTGTCCTCCATTGGCATGCATTGCCATGTCATGGTATAATGGCTGGAGCTGTCCCCGACCCTCCTCAGTTCCTTCTAACTAAAAAGACTCGATATAGAGGGATAGGAGGGTGGGATGTGGAATAGACACGTGCAACACATCTCGAAGAACAGCTATGGAACGGATTAGTAATTGTTTATTATTATTATTATTATTATTATTCCTCAAAGTGCAACGCACATGTGCTGTCACTTGAAGAAGAAACAGTTGATGATGGATTCTAGTTGAGGCCTTTCATCATTTCATAGGGTTTAAGGCCAGAAGGGACCACCTGATCATCTACTCTGACCTCTTGGAAATCACAAACCACTACACAGTACCAGGTCACCCCTATATTAAACCCAAAGACTTAGTTAGCCCAAAATATTTCAGTCCTCAGGAAATTAAACTGTTCTGCACCAGCAGCAGAGAACAAGAGAGACTGAGACGCCACCAATGGCTAAAGCCCCTGAAAAGGAAGGGAAGTGATTTGGTGAGATAGATCCAGATAATATCAGCAGGTGATCTGAGCCCCACACAGTAGAAGATGACAACCTCCCTCCCCCACCCCCACCAAAGTCCCTGCCAGTCTGACCTGGGGGAAATTCCTTCCCAAGCCCAAATCTGGAGATCAGTGTATGCCTGAGCATGTGAGCAAGACACCCCAGCCAGGCATCTTAGACAGATGGGTTATCTGTACTATCTCAGAGCACTGGTCCACTCCATCCAGTGTCCCATCTCCAGCTGTGCATAATCTCTGATGTTACAGAGCAGGGGTGGCCAACCTGTGCTCTGGAGCCACATGCAGCTCTTCAGAAGTTAATATGCGGCTCCTTGTATAGGCACCAACTCTGGGGCTGGAGCTACAGGCGCCAACTTTCCAATGTGCTGGGGGGTGTTCACTGCTCAATCCCCGGCTCTGCCACAGGCCCTGCCCCCACTCCACCTCTTCCCGCCCCCTCCCCTCATCCTGCAGTGCCCTTGCTCCTCCCCCTCCCCCCAGAGCCTCCTGCAAACCACAAAACAGCTGATTTGACAGTGCGGGGAGGGAGGGGGAGGCGCTGATTGGCTGCCGGTGGGTGGGAGCTGCTGATAGTCGGAGGGGTGGGGAGCTGATGAGGGGCTGCTGAGGTATTACTGTGGTTCTTTGGCAATGTACATTAGTAAATTCTGGCTCCTTCTCAGGCTCACTTTGGCCACCCCTGCTACAGAGGAAGGCAGAAAAACTCCAGACTACACCAAGCCAGTTGTGCATTGAGAAAAAAATCCTTCCTGCCCCCTGCAGCATGAGATTTGATTTGATTATTGTCGTTATCTGAATGCAGAGCTGCAAGGAGATTATGAGCATGTTGAGGCAATGCAGGCACAGTATGAGTGAGGTGTGTGATCTGGTCTGGAGAGGCTCAGACCATCTGGTCAATCCAGAGGTTTACAGCTGAGGCAGCCTGACCCCCTTCCCACCCCCTCACCCCCCTCCCGAGATTTCTTTCTAGTGCACCCACCCCAAACCTATCCGAGAGCTGGAGCCTGCTTCCACTTCTAGGGTGCCTAAAATGTAATTCTAGAGGACTGAAAAATATGGATAAAACTTCACAGTACAGTTACACTAGGGAGACAGGACAGCTTAACCCTTCAGTAAACATGGGCCTGCTAACGGGCCTGGTCCAGCCTCACACAAATATTACTAAATAATTAATTACTAAGTAAAGCAGTGTCTCCTTGACTTCCCTGAGACTAATCACGTGGCTAAAGCTTTACAGGATCAAGCTGTAGTAGCATTCTCACACCAAAACACATACATAAATCATCAAAATGATTTACAGATATTTTGCCTAGAAAACAAGATACCCTTCCTACAAAATATGTAACCTCTACCTTACCTTCAGAAACATGAAAAACTTGGAAATGATTGATTCAGATCATTGTGACAGTAATTTATCCTTGTCCTCCCTCTCCTCTTCCCCCATTTGTTTGTTATGCCTTCTTTTAGTGCCTGGTCTTCACCTAGATCACTGTTTCCTTGAAACAAGGTAGCATGTTCACATGAATGGGGTGGGTGGGGGGGTCAGATGGCTGAGAAGTGCGCACAGCTGGGCAGGTGCCGAGAAAGGGATAGAACAGACAGAGGTGGGGATGAAATGAGAAGCAAAAACAGAGCAAGTGTGACTTTAAAGGACAAAACACTTATCACATTGGAAAGGCAGATTAAAATAAATAACATGATGATCTCGAGAGGAAGGGTCAAAGTGCGCTGCGGAACTTTAGTGCGCGGCAGCAGACCCCACACAGCCAGTCAGTGCACAGCTCCCCAGCTCACTGCGCATTAACTCTCAGCACAGAAAAGCCCAAAGTAAGAACTGTAGCATTATCAGTAGCTGCATAGAGCCATAGTTCAGACAGGCCACCAGGGGGCCATATGTGAGAAGCATAAAAGCTGTCAGCTAGCAGGAGATAATGGTCACTTGGTCACTTACCCTAGTGTCCCAGGTCTCTACGCATTCAACAATCACCCCACTGTCCCCAGGAGACAATTTAAGGAAGAGAACAGAGGATATTTATTCACTGAGGGGCAAATCCAGCACCTTTCCCAATGGCCACAGAGCGACCCTTTGTTCCTCTGTGCAGGGGCAGGCTGGGTGTATGAAATGCTGTGCAGAGGGTGGGTCTCTCTCTCACCATCAGCATTAGCCTTGTCATAGGTCTCACCCCCACTTAGAGATGTTGGGTTCCAAAATGGGGACCTGCATGGACTCCTCTAAACTAAAATCCTAGTTTAGATCTGGTAAAAGCTGCCACCACCCAATAATGTACATGTATTGGGACACAGTCCTTCCCCAAAATCCTTGGGGATCCCAAGAACCCCAAATCCATGGAGTTCTTACACCTAGGAGAAGTAAACCATTCCCCCTGCTTCCTCCCCCCTCCCTTTTCCTAGGAGAGATACCGGGATTCAACTACAGAGGGATGCCTTCCTCCTCCCTCCTCCTCTTTCCCTGAGAATTCACCCAAGGAAAGATCAACCAAGTCCTTAACAGAAAAGATTTATTAAAGAATAAAAAAAAAGTAAACTATCTCTGTAATACCAAGATGGAACAATACACAGGGTCTAAACTTATCAATCTCTGGAGAGAATTCCCCCTCCCTTCTTTCTCAGTAAAAGCAATAACAGTACAGAATTAAGGAAATTCTATAGCAAAACACACAATTGCAAATACAGAAATAACAATATAAAAATACTAGTTCCCTTTCTAATACTCACTAGCTTGAATAGAAGAAATTATTGCAGAACTCTGAGAGGACTTGATTAAGACATCTGGACTCCTTTAATTCCAACTAGAGAGTCACTCAAACAAAGGACACAGGAAAAAAAACTTCCCTCCACAGGGATTTTAAATTATCTTTCCCTGATTGGTCCTCTGGTCAGGTGTTCACAGGTACTGCTTGTTAACCCTTTACAGGTAAAAAACAAACCTTAACCCTTAACTGACTGTTTATGACAAGGCTGGATTAGTCTCCATGAAGAAACTCCACAGGTGCTCTGTGGCCTGGGTAAGGAGGATTCCGCCACCTTGTGCATCAACCCAGCACCTGGCCTACTTATTGGGCGGGAGCAAGGAAGAGGGTTTGCCACACAGTTAGTTTACGGTTTCATGTCAAATGGTGTTTGAGTCTTTAGGTATTTACTATGATTTGAAGCTCAGAGATAAATACCAGACATGAGTGGAAATGCATTGCCGCCCAACTCCTGGCATAGCAGCAATAACAAAAAGGCTGTCAGAGAGGACTTTGCTTACACTATTGTCTTTAGTTTACAATTGGGATCCTTCAGTCCTTGACACAATGAGTATGCAGATGAAGTTCTCGGATCTTTCATCAGTGGGTTCCTAGAAGAGAGAATGGAAGTTCTTAATATCATTTCCCAGAGGCAGATATTTCATCTTCTTCCCTGAAGATGGTGGGGTAGGTTAAGAACATAAGAACGGCCGTACCGGGTCAGACCAAAGGTCCATCTAGCCCAGTATCTGTCTACCGACAGTGGCCAATGCCAAGTGCCCCAGAGGGAGTGAACCTAACAGGCAATGATCAAGTGATCTCTTTCCTGCCATCCATCTCCATCCTCTGATGAACAGAGGCTTGGGACACCATTCTTACCCATCCTGGCTAATAGCCATTTATGGACTTAGCCACCATGAATTTATCCAGTTCCCTTTTAAACATTGTTATAGTCCTAGCCTTCACAACCTCCTCAGGTAAGGAGTTCCACAAGTTGACTGTGCGCTGCGTGAAGAACTTCCTTTTATTTGTTTTAAACCTGCTGCCTATTAATTTCATTTGTTGACCCCTAGTTCTTGTATTATGGGAATAAGTAAATAACTTTTCCTTATCCACTTTCTCAACATCACTCATGATTTTATATACCTCTATCATATCCCCTCTTAGTCTTCTCTTTTCCAAGCTGAAGAGTCCTAGCCTCTTTAATCTTTCCTCATATGGGACCCTCTCCAAACCTCTAATCATTTTAGATGCCCTTTTCTGAACCTTTTCTAGTGCTAGAATATCTTTTTTGAGGTGAGGAGACCACATCTGTACACAGTATTTGAGATGTGGGCGTACCATGGATTTATATAAGGGCAATAATATATTCTCAGTTTTATTCTCTATCCCCTTTTTAATGATTCCTAACATCCTGTTTGCTTTTTTGACCGCCTCTGCACACTGCGTGGACACCTTCAGAGAACTATCCATGACGACTCCAAGATCTTTTTCCTGACTCGTTGTAGCTAAATTAGCCCCCATCATATTGTATGTATTGTTGAGGTTATTTTTTCCAATGTGCATTCCTTTACATTTATCCACATGAAATTTCATTTGCCATTTTGTTGCCCAATCACTTAGTATTGTGAGATCTTTTTGAAGTTCTTCACAATCTGCTTTGGTCTTAACTATCTTGAGTAGTTTAGTATCATCTGCAAACTTTGCCACCACACTGTTTACCCCTTTCTCCAGATCATTTATGAATAAATTGAATAGGATTGGTCCGAGGACTGACCCTTGGGGAACACCACTAGTTACCCCTCTCCATTCTGAGAATTTACCATTAATTCCTACCCTTTGTTCCCTGTCTTTAAACCAGTTCTCAGTCCATGAAAGGACCTTCCCTTTTATCCCATGAAAGCTTAATTTATGTAAGAGCCTTTGGTGAGGGACCTTGTCAAAGGCTTTCTGGAAATCTAAGTACACTATGTCCACCGGATCCCCCTTGTCCACATGTTTGTTGACCCCTTCAAAGAACTCTAATAGATTAGTAAGACACGATTTCGCTTTACAGAAACCATGTTGACTATTGCTCAACAGTTTATGTTTTTCTATGTGTCTGACAATTTTATTCTTAACTATTTTTTCGACTAATTTGCGTGGTACCGACGTTAGACTTACCGGTCTGTAGTTGCCGGGATCACCTCTAGAGACCTTTTTAAATATTGGTGTTACATTAGCTAACTTCCAGTCATTGGGTACCTAAGCCAATTTAAAGGACAGGTTACAAACCTTAGTTAATAGTTCCGCAACTTCACATTTGAGTTCTTTCAGAACTCTTGGGTGAATGCCATTTGGTCCCGGTGACTTGTTAATGTTGAGTTTATCAATTAATTCCAAAACCTCCTCTAGTGACACTTCAATCTGTGACAGTTCCTCAGATTTGTCACCTACAAAAGCCAGCTCAAGTTTGGGAATCTCCCTAACATCCTCAGCCGTGAAGACTGAAGCAAAGAATCCATTTAGTTTCTCCACAATGACTTTATCGTCTTTAAGCACTCCTTTTGTATTTCGATCGTCAAGGGGTCCCTCTGGTTGTTTAGCAGGCTTCCTGCTTCTGATGTACTTAAAAAACATTTTGTTAATACCTTTGGAGTTTTTGGCTAGCCGTTCTTCAAACTCCTCTTTGGCTTTTCTTATTACACTCTTGCACTTAAGTTGGCAGTGATTGTGCTCCTTTCTATTTGCCTCACTAGGATTTGACTTCCACTTTTTAAAGGAAGTCTTTTTATCTCTCACTGCTTCTTTTACATGGTTGTTAAGCCACATTGGCTCTTTTTTAGTTTTTTTACTGTGTTTCTTAATTTGGGGTATACATTGAAGTTGGGCCTCTATTATGGTGTCTTTAAAAAGGGCCCATGCAACTTGCAGGGATTTCACTTTAGTCACTGTACCTTTTAACTTTTGTTTAACTAACCCCCTCATTTTTGTATAGTTCCCCCTTTTGAAATTAAATGCCACAGTGTTGGGCTATTGAGGTGTTCTTCCCACCACAGGGATGTTGAATGCTATTGTATTGGTCACTATTTCCAAGCGGTCCTGCTATAGTTACCTCTTGGACCAGCTCCTGCGCTTCACTCAGGATTAAATCTAGAGTTGCCTCTCCCCCTGTGGGTTCCCGTACCAGCTGCTCCATGAAGCAGTTATTTAAAGTATCGAGAAATTTTATCTCTGCATTTCATCTTGAAGTGAAATGTTCCCAGTCAATATGGGGATAATTGAAGTCCCCCACTATTATTGGGTTCTTAATTTTGATAGCCTCTCTAAATTCCCTTAGCATTTCATCATCACTATTACTGTCCTGGTCAGGTGGTCGATAATAGATCCCTAATGTTATATTTTTATTAGAGCATGGATAATAGATCCCTAATGTTAGAGCATGGTTGTTAAGCCACGGTGGCTCTTTTTTAGTTCTTTTACTGTGTTTCTTAATTTGGGGTATACATTGAAGTTGGGCCTCTATTAATATTATTCACAGCAGACATTCATTATCCTCTTTAAAAAGAAAACAAAGAGAAGCGCCTGAAGACATCGCAGTCCATTGTTCTGATGTCACATTAGCTATTCATTCCTAACAGCCATGTAACCCACATACCCCTGTGTAGAATTTGTCTCCCTCCAGTGGCTGGGCCATCGGTTATGGGTGAGCTGCTGCTTTCAGTGAAAATCCTGCTATGCCTTTTCAGTTTGGCATGGGAGAAGAATATATCCCAGAAGAATGGAAAAGAGGATTTTTAATCAAGCTCCCTTAAAAAGAAAATTTGAATGATTATAACAACTGGCACAAGCTTACACTGATTTCAGTCCCAGGGAAAGTTTTCTATTCAATCATCCTAAATCAGAATTAACTAAAAGTGTGATTTTGAAGTAAATTAGTTAAAACACATTTAATTCCTGTGTGGATGCTGTTACTCAGAATTAAAATGGCCTTTGGAAGTGAATTAAAATAAACCTAATTAAGGCCACTTTAAGTCTGCATAACAGCATACACACAGGGATTTAATGTGGTTTAACCAATCCAGTTCAAACCTATACCTTTAGTTAATTCAAATTAACTTTCCTGGATGTCCCCATGTAGACAAATCTATAGAAGCCACGGATAACAGACTTAGAGAACAACACGCTGTATTTTGGCCAGGTAGAACTTGTGTAGACCATAGAACAAAGTAAGAAATAGCAGCTGCCAGTAGTCTTGAATTTTGTGGGTTTCCAAAAGGCATTTGACAGTGTAGCTGGGGACTCATGGGGGCAGAGAAAATCATTCAAATGATTATAAAGTTGTATCAGAAAGCTCTGTGTGCAATAAGGATAAACCAAGAGTTAGCAGACTGGTTTAATGTTAATGTTGGTGTCAAGCAAGGTTGTGTCTTGTGCCTTGTCTTGTTTGGAGCTGCTATTGACTTCAACAGTCAGTATGGAAATGGGCATTGTGTGGATGAGGGAGCTTGGTGATCTAGACTTTGCAGATGACATTTGTTTTATAAATAAGGCAACAATTTCAAGCTAATGGACCTGATCCTTTAATTTGGAGACAAAAGGAGACTAATCTTTAGGGGCATAGAGACTTTTACAAGCCCCTTCCACATACACAGCTGTTACCAGTAGCACTGGATGAAAAAAGGGTAGACCTTTCCATGACAAATTTCACTTTTTGAGACATTTTTTGCCCCAAATCAGGATAAAACATCAAAATCACAGGCACTGCTCCTGTCCATCTCTGAGAGCTAGGTGAGAGGTAGGGATGCACTGTGGGTCCTCTGCCTTCCTCTCTCCCAGAGCTAGGGGGTAGCAGAACAACCCTGGACCCTGCCAAGGAAGCCCTCTGCGAAAGCTTTTGTCAGTTTCACTAATGAAAATGAAACTGACAAGAGCCTTCCGGGCCGGCAGCCACTAAAATCTGCTCACTAGGGAAGGTAGTTGGCAGGCAGGAGTTGAAGGAATCACAAGAGCCAGGTTCCATAGTAAAGGTTCATGGTCAGAGTCAGGTTGGAGTCAGAGGCCAGAGATCAGGAGATTGAGCAAAGCCTGAAATAGCAGAAGGCCAAAGTCTGTGTGGCTCTCTAGACAACTTCCTGGGGCAACCCCTGGGGTTAAATAGGGTACTTGGCCAATCAGAGGGCCATGGCACCCTTCCTGCAATTCCTACTCTCCATAGTGGACCCTGTCTGTGCCTCTGCATGGCCTCCTGGTGGCACTTTGGGAATATCAGTTCTCCCAGGTGCTACAGACCCAAGGTCTCCTCCCCAGGTTCTTCTATCTGCTCCTTTTGCTGTTCAGCTGCTGGTGGAGCTGGGGAAGCTCCCTTTGCTACTGTGATTAGGCTGTAGGAGAGGACAGGTCATTTATACAGAGGTCTCTGGATCTCTAGGTAAATTGGTCCACACAACAACATGCCTTTTGACAGGGTCAGATGCAACGAGCAATGAATATCAGCATACTTGTAATATGGGACTGTATTTTGGAAGGCAGTGACTCTGACAAGGACTTGAAGTTATGATGGAGAACAACTGACCATAATCTCCCAGCACAATGCTATGACTGAAAGGGTTAATGGGATCCTTGGATGTATAAATAGGAGTGTATTGAGGAGGAACAGGGAGGTTACATTTCTCCTCTATACAGCACTGTGAAGCTGGTGAAGCTAAAATGTTTGTTGGAGTTCTGGTGTCCAGCTTCAGAGGATGTTGAAAAATAGGAGAGGGGTTCAGAGAAGAACTGCAACCATTATTTGAAGACTGGAAAACCTGTGTTACAGTGAAAGTGTTAAAGAAGTCCTGTCATGCTTATCAAAGAGAAGGCTGAGAGGTGATTTGAGCATGATCTATAAGCACCAACCTGGGTAGAAGTTATGTGATAACAGAGGGGTCTAATCAAGCCAACAAAGGCAGTACAAGAACAATGGGTGCAAGCTGAAGCTCGATGTATTCAGATAGGAAATAAGGTCACATTCTTAATTAACTAGCTATTGGAATAACCTTCCGAGGGATAGAGGGGATCTTCCATCACTTGAAATCTTTAAATTAAGTCTTAGTGTCTTTCTAGAAGATATGCTCAAACTCATTGGGTGAAATTCTATGGCCTGTGTTATGCAGGAGGTCAAACAGAATGATCCCAATTGTTCTTTCTGGCCTCAAAATCTATAAATATGAATCAGTTATTACTGGGGTGGGGATGGAGAAGGAAGCTGCTGCTGTAATGTTAGTGAATAAGGCCACTGTTCTATTTTATTTTACTTAATTCTCACTGTTCAGGGTGAGGCTGACACACTCATTCACTTCACTGAAATTCACTGTAGCTGAATTTTCAAATGATGTCACTAAATTTTTAAACAATATAGCACCAGAAACTCAGAGTTCAAGTGGTGCTAGCTGAGTTTCAGTTCTGGGATGTGTTTAATTGAACAACATCTGATTATGCCATTGTGTGGCAAGTGATCCTTTGTTGGGCTGAGATACACCAAATGTCTCCAAGAGCCTATTGCAGTCAGGATCGAGCAAAGAGTCTCTGGTTACTTCTCCTTTTAGGACAGAGATCAGAACTCTCAAACAGACTTTTTAAATTTAACAGAACATACTAACAACAGTCTTAGAAATCTCTCTTCAAAAGATTTTCTTCAATGCAGACAGGCACTTAACTATGCAACCTCTGCCAGTTCAAAGCAACTTGCTTCCTCAGCCTTCTATCTGATCCAATCTAGTTTTTCAGGAAGTGGTTTCTGGGTCCTTCTGCTTAACCCTCGCTTCCCTATTCCTGCCTTCTCTGGAATCATGAAGTTTTCTGACCCAGCTACCTCGACCCCACCCAGCCCAGAGGTATAGTGTAACCTCATCTTATTGGGAAAGACCAAGACAAAACTGCAAATATCTTATAAACCTCTGAAAAGGGGGCATTATAATGGTGACGTGATGAAATGTCACTTGACGAATTTAGGGGTTTATATCAAACTGTGATACTCACAGAGGAAATAACCATTTCCGTAGCTTTGCTATCCGTCCTTCTTCTCGTTCTCCAATCCCAAGTGTACAATTACATAGGTAAAGTGACTGCTTACTACAACAGTTCTTTACACAGAACGAAAGAGCAATTTCATCCATTGTTGTAAGCCTGATGTGTTCCAGTCTAATTTCTTGGAAATTATCCATTGCACTTTTTGCAAACTCTTCATCCTGAATCTCATACAAACAGTGAAACAACTCAAGCTGGTCACGCAGTTCCTCATAGGTCTTATAGGGCAGAGAGGAGATGTTTTTAGCTTCTGCTTCAAACCACTTCAATAAATCCAGCTTTATTGCAGAGGATGCTTTAAAATTTAACTTTTTCTCTATGTCATTTAGTCTCTCTTTATTTACAAGACCAAACAAGAAACGTACTGTTAACATCAAATAATTATTTTTAGATGTTCCGTAAATATCAAGCAAGTTGGTCACATCTTTCTTAGAAGTCAATGATTTTTTCATTGTCTCTTCATCTTCCAGCACATAGAACATAGCTGCAAAAAACTCTTGGAAACTCAAGTGAATGAAGCTGTAGACACTTTCACATTCTATACCTTTTTGAAAAATGCTTTTATTCAGAAAGAGAGTGTGAATGGTAGACAAGGATAAATTGTGTCCCTTCAGGTCATCTTCTTCAAACAGTATTTTCCGTTCTAAAATTCCATCTGCAGCCAATTTACAAAGCTTCCACAGAGTAGTTTTAGATGTTTTCGTATGTATTGAATCAGTGAAATGATCACTTAACAGACTGTTCAGAAAGAGCAAGTATACTGATGTGGTTGTTTTTGAAGCTTGTGCAAGATCTTCCCCTCTTTCCATCTGTTCCTTCATAACCGTGCAGATGATCCAACACACAATGGGGACAAAGCACATGGTGAAGAGCATTTCATTTTCTTTGACAAAATTAAAGGCTTGTGTTGCTTTCTTTTCATCACAAAAGAATTTATGAAAATATTCTTTCCTCTCATCTCTAGAAAATCCCATTATTTCTGCATAACGTGGAATCCTCAAATTCTGCTTTAGTTTCTCCAGAGCAGTTGGTCTTGTAGTGATCAGTAAAAAGGATTTTTGAAGAACTTTCTTTCTCAATAAACTGCACAGTATGGTTTCCACTGGCTTCTTCTCAAATGGGTCAGTGCACAGATCAAATTCATCATCTAGCAAGGAATTCAATTCATCAAAACCATCTATTATGAACAGGAGTTTTTCTGGCTTCTCAAAGATTTCTTTAGTTGGTCTTACGCCATCAGGAAAATTGTTTAAAAGCAAATCAGCAATACTTTGCTCTGCAGTAACACAATTTATTTTTCTACAATTTATATAAAAAACATAATCAAACTTTTTCTGATAAAGTTTTCCAGCTGCCCAGTCCAACATGATCTTTCTTGCTGTCATTGTTTTCCCAATTCCAGCAGCTCCCTGCAGCACAACAGTTCTTGGGCTTTGTCGACTTCTATCAGGATCAAATAAAACACGAATCTTAGTGACACTGGTCTGTTGAGCCATCAACTCTGCGTGTCTCCTTCCTCTGGTGATTATTTCATGTTCTTTCTCCTCTCGCCCCCGATGTTCCTTTACAATAAGCAGTTTTGTATATCTTTTGTCTAGACTCACATATTCACCAAGGCGAGCATTCCTGTCTTCTATTACTTGATATTCTTCTTGTATATGTTCTCTATACTTCTTCTGGTAATCTAATTCAATGATAATGGCATGAAGCATTAGACATACTGAGTACAGTTGATTAAACAAAGGTCATGTGAACTGCCATTCATTGGTTATATCCAGAAGTTGGACAGGACAAGATATTGATGGCATTCTCTCTTTCCCTTCTCCCCCATCCCCCTTCACCCAGCATTCCCACCATCATGTGACTCAACATTTTGCTAGAATTTTACATGTTAAAAATAGTCTCTTGTCTTTTATAGTTTATTTTCTCCTTGATCCTCTATCATCTTTGTTCTGATCCATCAATGCAATTAAGCACAGATTTAAGTCCCTTTACAATAAATGAGATTTGGGCATGTGCTTAAAATTAAGAATTTGCTTAAGTGTTTTTCTGAATTTGGCTCTTTTTTTTTTGTTCGTTCTGATTTTTTCTTCTAATTTCTGTCTTAATTCTTTATTCTCCTCCCCCTCCCCCTTTTGTCATCTTTTTTATGTGTAACTACTTCTCTTCTTGCCCCTTGGTTGTGTTTTCTCTCCTCTCCTGTTGCTAGCTCTTTTAATCCCTTTCTGTTTTTCGCACCTTTACATACTTTTCTCTGCTTTACCCTCCACCCCATTCCTTGCTACTGCCACTCCAACCACTGGAGGACAGATTGGACTGGGCCCATCTGGGCAGGGTGGGAGGTGGAGTGCCACTGTTTCAGTGGACAGCTGACTTGCTTATGAAGGCCCTGTCTTCTCTATGGGCCAAGATCCCTAGATTCACAACATCTTCCATGATACACCATGGTTTTCTCCCTTGCTGAGCCACATGATGCATCATGGGAGATGTAGTCCAGAGAGGGAGCCTGGCCCATAAAGAAGAAAGAGGTCATGAAGCACATGAACTATGACTCCCATACAGCACTCCAGCAGCAGTTCAGTTGTGTTAGAAAGACATGCTTTAAAATGTTTAAACCACGGGCACCATTAAACCAGGCTATAGGCTGTGTGCGTAGGGCCAAACCATATGAGCACACTTTAAGAAAATAAAAATGTGTTCTAGCCTGAGAACGAGCACACAGACCAACCACAATGTATTAATTGATTTAGCAGTATTCACATGTGAACCATTTCTAGAAATGGTCATCACACAATTCCTAATACAGTGTAAATTGACCCAATAAGAGCACAGCAAATGGCTTCTTCATAGGAAGCAGACCTTCATGTGTCAGTGTGGGATTTGTCCCGCTATAATATTTTGGACATAACAATTTAGTATATTTGTTCATTCTTTGTAGGTCAGTAGTATAGTCCTT
Source organism: Mauremys mutica (assembly GCF_020497125.1). Lineage (NCBI taxonomy): Eukaryota > Metazoa > Chordata > Testudines > Geoemydidae > Mauremys > Mauremys mutica. Next base: position 117,885,392 of record NC_059075.1, read on the forward strand.
TAATTACATTTATTGTTGTTCTTTGAGTTCCCCCCATCTGGGGTGCATCTACCCGGCATAACTGGACTAAGAGGTGGATGCAGTATTCTAAGCACAGTCTTACCAGAGCCTTTCAGAGAAGGATGATCTTCTCCCTGCTCCTTGGTGTGGTGTATCTCTGCACATGGTCCTAGATCCCCTTGTCTGATGTTCCCTCTTCCTTCTTCTTCAACTTTTGCTGTTTTCTCCTTTTCCTTTGAAAAATCTAATTGCAATAATACCATAGCTTTTAAGGCCAGAAGGGACCATCAAATCATGTAGTCTGATGTCCCGTATATCATAGTCAGCCAACAACCCACAGCCCCAGCACATGAAACCCAACAACCAAAATGAGACCAAAGTTTTACAGCCCACAGGAGACTAGATTATTATGTGCCACAGGCAGAGGATAAGCGGGACCAAGGTGCACCACTGTCTGAGGCACCCCCAATGGCAGGGAAATGATTAAGTGAGATCTACTCCAATAATCCTGCCTAGCGTCCTGGACACACACACTGCAGAGCAGAACCATCCCATCCATAAGATGGACCAGGCCAACTGCCCAGGGCCCCACGCTTTGGGAGGGGCCCACACTTCAGGGGGATGCAGGGTCCAGGGAGGTCCAGGAGATTAGCAGGGGGCCTGGCAACAGGAGCAGGCGTCAGACCCGTTCCCCCCTCCCCCACTTTGCCAGCAGAAGGGGTGGAGTAAGGGTGGGGAGGGAGTGGAGCTGGGGCAGGGACTTGGGGGAAGGGCTGGCATGGGTGTGGGGCCTGGGGTGGAGTGGGGGCCCTATGGATGTCCCTGTTACAGAGGAAAGGAGAAAAAAAAACCTAAGGTCACGGCCAATCTGCCCTGCTGTTTTCTATGCACAAGTTAGAAAATCCTACCCAGGGTTTATCATGGCATTGCCGCCTCACCATAACTGGTGTCACTGATGCTATTGTTATAATAGAGCTAGATTGGACCTGGCATTTACACAGGTGTGGAGGGAGAAAGCAGGGTCCTAATCGTACATCCTTGTAATTCCCACACAAGAACCAAGTATAATTGCAGTACCTGCTCTCAGGGGAGCACGGGAATCCTTGTGGAAACCCAGCACCCTGAAGGGTCAGTAAAAAGCAGAGAGGAGGTAGAGCCCTGATCTTACTCCCCACCACATCAGACTGCTGAGCAGGAGCAGCACACATGGGAGAATATTAGAGCTGTTAGAGTTCCTTTTTTTCCCCACCATGGAAGATTTTGAGGTTTTGGTAGAAAAACCAAAAAGAAGGAAAGCCAAAAACGTTTGGCTCAAAACCAAAATTTTGATTACAAAATGCTGCTGCAATGTGTTATGGCAATTGTAGTTTGTTTGCCTCATGTTCCCATTCTCCTCTAGGGGCCAAGATCTTCCATTATACACCATGGTTTTCTCTTTTGCTGAGCCACCATGGAAAATGTACTCCAGAGAGGGAGCCTGGTCCATAGAGAAGAAAAGGGTCATGAGGCACCTGAACTATGACTGCCATACAGCACTCCAGCAGCATTTCACAATCAAAATTTTCTGTTTTCATAAGAAAAGTTTTTGTTTTTCCCATGGAACGCTGACAATTTTCACAAACAAAATTTGTTTTGATAAAAGTCCAATTTTCTGTTGACAATTTGCTGTACTCTGTTAGTCACACTTCCCATGCATGCCAGGCAGCTAATGAAGGTTGTTGTTGCTGGGAATAAGGGACTGAATGTCTCTTTGATCATTGCTGGCCAGAAGTAAGGCTTACAAAACTTTTCTGAGCCTCAAAGCATTTGCACCAATTTCCCCAAAGCATTTCTTTGATCCAAGAATTCACAAAACATTGGCTATTGAAATGCAGGTGTCACTTATTTACTTAGCAGTTTCCCTCTTCCAGCAAAATCAGTTTGGTGCTGTCACCGCAGGAGAAGTCACGCTGGCCCAACGAGGCTCAATGATCATGATGTTGCAAAAATCTCTCTGAGACGTGCCCTGTGCCCTCCCACCCTGTCCTGCTCCCTCCATTCCCTGGCAGAACAGCTCCAATGGAGCCACAGTGTTCCAAGGATCCACCTGCAAGAACAGAGCTCTGATAAACAGCCCATACAGCCCCAGGTCAGTTAGTGATGTGTCCAATGGGACTTGGAAAGGAATGTGTTTTCCCCAACCTCCCTCCCTGGCCATGATCTGGCCTTAGTCCTATTCCTCAGCTGTCTGCCCTGCACCTCCTCCTCTCTATGGATCCCATGCCCACCATGACTGCACCAGCCTGCACAGGGATGACCTCCGGGCTCTGGGAAGGGTTAGCCCATAGGTACATCTCAAACAGAACTATGTCATTTGGTCTGGAAAGTGCTTTGGAAGTATTTTTAGGTCCCTTCCCCCTCCTGCTACAGAAATGCAGACAGCTGCTTGATCCTTTCACCCCAGTGATCGATTTGACGTTTAAAGTTCTCCTTTAGGGACCAGATGCTCTGCTGTATGCCATATCTGCGGCCACAGCAAGGTTTGGTTGTTTTCCCTTCTACCCCTTTACCCCACTTCCGTGATTGCAGTTCCCTGATTCTGGAGCTGGTGGCTAGTTCTAAAATGGTCTGAGCTTGAGCATTGTTATAAATTACACCAGCTGGATGTGATCCCAAGGGGACAGTAGAGCTGCAGGAATCGCTGGAGGTCAATAATGCTTGTTCCAAAACTGTTGTGCCAGGGACTACACCAGATGGTGGCACAGGACCAGCCTCAGCCAGTTCTCTGCTAGGTGGAGATTCCCCTTGAGCTTTCTGCTACACTTCTTGTGCCATCAGATCAGGGAAAAGGAGTAGAACTCAGAGGGGAGTCTGGGCCTATACTGCCAGTTCCCCCAAATCACTTGCTCTTGCCCCCATTTTTCTCCACTAAGATTGTGATGTCACTTGCCTGTACAGTACCCACATAGCAACTTCTGTGTTCCCACTTGTTCCGGAATGTCCAATTTTACATCCACACTAGGAAAATACTGCATTCCTGCTTCCAATCACTACGGCTACCTCTGGCTTTCCTTTGTGTTATTAAGTTAAGTTACCCGGTGTAATTAAGCAATTGCAGCTTTTCCTGCTTCTGCTGTAACTTTTTAGGGGGGTTGGTGGGAGGGGGAATATTGAAGAAGAGTTTCCCAGGAATTACAGCAACTTTAGGCTCTTCACCCATCTTTGTTTCCTCCATGTCCTTAGCAGCAGAATGTCTCAGTTAGATCTGATTGAGGATCTCGGGGTTACATCCATCACATCACACAGGACAGGATTAGACATCAGTGTTTAGTGTATGGTGTAGTATGGGAGGTGGAGTGCCACTGTTTCAGTGGACAGGTGACATGCTTATTAAGGTCCTGTCTCTTTTATGGGCCAAGATCCCTAGCTTCACTACATCTTCCATGATGACCCATGGTTTGCTCTCTTGCTGGGCAACCATGGTGCACTGTGGGAGACGTAGTCCAGAGAGGGAGCCTAACCTATATTGGAGAAAGGGGCCTAACCTATATTGGAGAAAGATAGTTCATGAGGCACATGAACTATCTCCCCAACAGTACTCCAGCAGCATTTCAGACTGTATTGTAACCCACACACTTCCTGGGTGTGGTGTTCTGTCCCATCTAGTGTCACTGAGATGAGAGAGAGAGACAGAGACAGAGACAGAGAGAAAGAGACAGCCTTTAAAACATTTTAAACCATGTGCGCCATGAAAACAGTCTATAGGCTACGTGCATAGGGCCAGACCACTGAGCACACTTTAAAAAAACAAAAACGTGTTCTAGCCTGATTAGGAGCTGATAGACCAACCACAATGCATTAAATGATTTAGCATTATTCCCAGTGATGAGCTGCCAAAATATTAACAACTGGTTCCCTCCTCCTCACCTCACATGGGGGTCGTGCCCCCCCCGGGGGGGGGTCATGCCCCATCCAACCCCCCATGTTTTTTGACACACACCCCCGGGACCCATGACCCATCCCCCCCTTCCCTGTCCCCTAACTGCCCTTTGCAGCCCCATCCAACCCCTCCTCTCATTCTTGATGGCCCCCCGGGACCCCTGCCCCATCTAACCACCCTTTCTCTCTGTCCCTGACTGCCCCCACCACCTCATCCAACCCCTGTCCCTTCCTGATTGCCCCCCGGGATCCTTGCCCCCATTCAATCCCCTTGTTCCCTGCCCTCTGACCGCCCTGACCCCTATCCACCCCTCCACAACCCACTGAACACCCCCTCCCTGCCCCCTTACCACACTGCCTGGGTCCGGGACCGGGTCCGCTCTGCCAGGACCTCGACCGGAGCCGCGGGGCCCGATGCCCCGGGCCGGGCCAGCACCGGGGCCGGAGCTGCAGCCGCGGGGCCCGACTCCACTGGCCGGGCTGGGGCCGGAGCTGCAGCCGCGGGGCCCGACGCCCCGGGCTGGGCCAGCACCGGGGCCGGAGCTGCAGCCACGGGGCCCGACTCCCCGGGCCAGGCCAGGGCCGGAGCCGCAGCCGCGGGGCCCGACTCCCCGGGCCAGGCCAGGGCCGGAGCCGCAGCCGCGGGGCCCGACTCCCCGGGCTGGGCCGGCACCGGGGACGGGGCCGGAGCTGCAGCCACAGGGCCCGACTCCCTGGGCCAGCACCAGGGCCGGAGCCGCGGAGCCCGACTTGCCGGGCCGGCACCAGGGCTGGGGCCAGGACCGGAGCTGCAGCCACGGGGGCACCGGGGCCGGAGCCGCGGAGCCCGACTCACCGGGCCAGCACCGGGGCCGGAGCCGCGGGTCCCGAGTCCGAGCCGCACAGCCGGGACCAGCCCGAGCCGGGGGTGCTTGGCTGGGACCGGGCTGGGGCGCTCGGCTGGGGCCAGGGGGAGCCATCCCGACGTTCCCCCCACCACCCCCGCGCGTGCCTGGCTTACCTGCCTGTTATTTGTTTCAGGCTTCCCGCGAACATTTGAATCGCGGGAAGCAGGGGAAGGGGAGGAGAAGGAGGGCGGAGCATTCAGGGGAGAGGGTGAGGTGAGCTGGGGGCTGGGTGGACAGCTGCCCGAGCCTTTGTTAAATTTAAAAGCTTTTTAGTACCGGTTGTCCTGGAACAACCGGTTCTAAAAAGGCTTTAAATTTAACAACCGGTTCTTGCGAACCGGTGTGAACCGGCTGGAGCTCACCACTGATTATTCTTCTTCGAGTGATTGCTCCTATGCATTCCAGTCAGGTGTGCGTGCCGCGCATGCACGGCTCTTCGGAACATTTTTACCCTAGCAACTCCGGCGGGCCGGCTGGCGCCCCTTGGAGTGGCGCCGCCATGGCGCCGGTTATATACCCCAGCCGGCCCGTCCGCTCCTCAGTTCCTTCTTACCACCCGTGATGGCCAGTTGGAACAGTGGAGTGCTCTCTGTCCTCCACAACCCTAGCGTTCGCTACCTTTGTTTGTATATAGTTGTTAAGTACTTAGTGTTAGATAGTTGAATAAGTTAGTTAGTGTAGTTTAGGATAAGGGGGGTTTACCCCTCTTTTTCCACAACCGGTGCGGGCTCATGCCCAAGGCACCAGGCTTCAAGCCCTGCGCGTCTTGCCAGCGGCACATGCCGGTCGGGGATCCGCACGACTCCTGCCTGCGCTGCCTCGGGGAGACTCACCGTGCAGATAAGTGCCCTATCTGCACGGCCTTTAAGCCCCGGACACGAAAGGAGCGGGACAGTCGCTTAAAGCAGCTCCTCATGGAGGCAACGCTCCATCCCCCGGCACCGACCGTGCCGGCGCCGAAGGCTTCATCGGCGCGCAGCGCACCGGCGGCCCCGAGCCACTCCGGCACCGAGGCTTCTCGACCTACGCAAGCGGCACCGGCGACCCAGCACCGTTCCCTCTCACCATCGAGGAAGCGTAAGCCGGCGAAGGCAACTGCGAAGATCCATGCCCAGGGTCATGTAGCCCAGCCACCACCACCACCTCTGGTTCCGGCTGTGGCCGTGCACAGGCCGTGCACAGTGCCGTTGACTCCGGCGCCGCAAGGGCCATCGAGTCCGGTACCACCCTGCTCCCCGGTGCCAACCGCGGTCGAGCTGCAGTTGCCATCCATGCCCGAGACATTCTTGACGGCGAGGGAACTCATAGAGCTCACAGAGGCACCGAGTCTCCGGACCCCGGCACCGCCGGTGCGGGCTGTCGTGTCAGCGGGTAAGCCGCCCATGATGCAGCCCCCTCCTCCGGACGGACAGAATAGACGGCGCTCCCAGTCTCGCTCCCGGTCCCAAAGACGGTCTCCGTCGCACCGCTCGAGGTCCCGGCACCGCTCACCATCGCGGTACCGGTCGCCTTCTCGACGCCGGTCGCAGTCCCGGTACCGCTCAACATCGCGGTACCGGTCGCACTCCCGGCACCGCTCCCGGTCCCAATCTCCTTCCCGTCGGCACCGACGAAGGTCTGATTCCCGGCACCGTTCCCGGCACCGCCGGTCGAGATCCCGGGTGAGCTCCCGGCACCGGTCGAGCTCCCAGCACCGCGACGGTCGATGGTCTCATTCGCCATCTCGGTACCGCGACGACCGGCACCGATCCTCGGCACCGTCCGGGGACAGATTGCCTGCCTCGACGGTGCAGTCCATCAGCACCTCCGCACCCCCGTGGCCATCTCGTCCCTCGTCAGTCGCTTTGGGGGCAGGCAGCAATGGTCATCTTCCAGCTGCCCCGCAAGGTCCAGCCCAGGGGGCACAACAGTGGGGCTTCTGGGTCCCCTGGGCCCACTACGAGACTCAAGGGATGCCTTTCCCCCCGAGGGCCCCCGCCTCTGAGCGCAGGGTGCCGGAGGCCACGATAACCAGACCGCCTCCGTCACCACCAGGTTCGGCCCAGTTACCACCTGATCCCCAGAGGCATCCTCGGCCCGAGTCAGCCGCTCACCCCTCAGAGGAACCACCTGCGGAGGCCGTGGTCCAAGGCCTGTCCTCGTTGTCTTCACCAGACGAGGCGGTGGCCGGGGCTTCTACGACTGACCCCCCACCGATTGACTTGCGGGCCCACCAGGACCTTCTCCGCCGGGTGGCGAGGGCTATCGACCTCCCCGTGGCGGAGGTCACGGAGGACGAAGACCCGGTGACGAATGTGATTGGAGCGGAGGCTCCAGTGCGGGTGGCCTTGCCATTCATCCGCACGATCCAGAAAAACGCCACTACTATCTGGCAGTCACCGGCGTCCGTCCCTCCCACCGCCCGCGGGGTCGAAAGGAAATACTCCGTCCCCCCAACGGGGTATGAGTATTTGTACACTCATCCCGCCCCTGACTCGTTGGTCATTCAGTCGGTCAACAACAGGGAAAGGCATGGCCAGCCCGCCCCGGCGCCGAAGCCCAGGGAGGCGAGGCGTATGGACCTGTTGGGCCGCAAGGTCTATTCTGCAGGCAGTCTCCAGCTCCGGATCGCCAACCAGATGGCCCTCCTCGCCAGGTACACCTTTGACATCATGGTGTCCCTGGCGAAATTCGCGGACCTGATCCCAACAGCCTCCCGCCAGGAGTTCTCGGCACTGCTGGAAGAGGGAAAAAAGTCCTCCAGGTCCTCCATCCAGGCCGCTCTCGACTCCGCGGACTCGGGCGCGAGAACCCTGGCCTCGGGAGTGACCATGAGGCACATCTCGTGGTTGCAGTCCTCCACACTACCGCCTGAGGTGCAGTACACCCTGCAGGACCTGCCCTTTGACACTCAGGGTCTGTTTTCTGAGAAGACTGACTCCAGAATCCAGACCCTCAAGGACGGTCGCATAGCCATCCGCACTCTGGGGATGCATACACCTGCAACACAGCGAAGGTCATTCAGACCACAACCCTACTGGCCTTTCAATCAGCCCAGGGCACGACCATATAATAGCCGGCGACCCGGCCTGAATCGCCGTCGACCTTCGGGCAACCGGCGCAACCCAACCCATCCGCCTTCCAAGGCCCCTCAGGGCCCCAAACAGGCGTTTTGATGGGACGCCCAAGGACGGCCCATCAGTCTCAGTACCGGATCCTACCCGTTTGTTTTGCAACCGCCTTTCCCATTTCCTTTTGGCGTGGTCCCAAATAACAACGGACAACTGGGTGCTTCAAACAATCCAGTTTGGTTACCGCCTTCAATTTGTTTCGCCCCCCCCCTTCGCACCCACCGACCCCGTCCCTCTTCAGGGATCCCTCTCACGAGCAATTCCTCTTACAAGAGGTCGGGACTCTGTTGAGCTTGGGTGCCATGGAAGAGGTGCCGCATGACATGCGGGGCAGGGGATTCTATTCCCGATACTTTCTCATCCCCAAGGCGAAAGGAGGTCTACGTCCAATACTGGACCTCCGGGAGCTGAACAGGTACCTGCTCAAGCTCAAGTTTCGCATGGTCACCCTGGGGACCATCATTCCCTCCCTGGATCCAGGAGACTGGTTTGACCCCCTCGACATGAAGGACGCGTACTTCCATGTCGCGATTTACCCTCCCTATCGACGCTATCTGCGTTTCATAGTCAACAACGCACACTACCAGTTCGCAGTGCTATCATTCGGCCTATTCACCGCGCCGAGGGTTTTTACCAAGTGCATGGCAGTGGTTGCCGCCGCCCTCCGCCGTCGTCATATACACGTTTACCCGTATCTCGACGATTGGCTGGTTCGTGGAACGTCCCGGCAGCTGGTAACGGACCAGATGACAAAAGTCCTGTCTCTATTTCGACACCTCGGTCTTCTCATCAATGCCGAGAAGTCCACCTTAACTCCGTCGCAGCGGGTGGAGTTCATTGGAGCAGTTCTCGACTCCAATTTGGCCAGGGCCTGCCTCCCGCGATCTCGGCACCAGACAATGGTCTCCATCATCCAGGACCTCCACACCTTTCCCACGACAACGGTGCGGTCCTGCCTCCGCCTCCTGGGCCACATGGTGTCCTGTACGTTTGTCACCGCGTACGCGAGACTCCGCCTTCGCCCGTTCCAGTCCTGGCTGGTGTCGGTGTACCGCCCGCATCGCGACCCCATCGACATGGTGGTCACGGTCACGAAGCCCACCCTCGAGTCACTCAGCTGGTGGCTAGACCCAGAGGTGGTGTGTGCAGGAGTCCCGTTCCACCCCCCTTGCCCATCCGTCACTCTGACCACGGATGCCTCAGCGCTGGGGTGGGGGGCTCACCTGGGAGACCTTCACACCCAAGGCCTTTGGTCGCCCCAAGAGCTCGCTCTTCACATCAACATCCGGGAGCTGCGAGCGATCCGTTTGGCGTGTCACACCTTCCGTACCCGCCTGCAAGGCTGGTGCGTCGCAGTATTCACGGACAACACGACGGCAATGTTCTACGTGAACAAGCAAGGCGGAGCCAGCTCCTCCCCTCTCTGCAAGGAAGCGATGCTCCTGTGGGACTTCTGCGTGACCCACTCGATTCACCTACAAGTGTCCTTTCTTCCAGGAGTGCAGAACACACTGGCGGACCACCTCAGCAGGTCTTTCCTAGCCCACGAGTGGTCCCTTCGACCGGACGTAGTGCACATGATTTTCCAACAGTGGGGCTTTCCCCAGGTAGACCTGTTTGCCTCCAAGAAGAACAGGAAGTGCCACCAATTCTGTTCCTACCAGGGCCGCTCTCCGGGCTCCCTGTCGGACGCCTTCCTGTACTCCTGGACAGATCACCTCCTCTATGCCTTCCCTCCGTTCCCGCTCATCCACCGGGCGCTGCTCAAACTTTGGAGGGACCGAGCCCACCTAAAACTCGTCGCTCCGGCCTGGCTGAGGCAGCATTAATACACCCTGCTGCTCGAGCTCTCCGTTCGGGAGCCCATTCCCCTCCCGTTATGGCCAAACCTCATCACGCAGGACTTCGGCAGACTCCGCCACCCGGACCTGCAGTCCCTCCATCTTACAGCTTGGTACCTGCGTGGCTGACCCACGCAGAGAGGGACTGTTCGGCGGCAGTGCAGCGAGTCCTGCTTGAAAGCAGAAAGCCTTCCACTCGCTCCACCTATCTTGCAAAATGGACTTAATCCCTTCCTAGTCCCTCTGTCTATAATCCTGGACTACCTCTGGTACCTTAAGGAGCAAGGTCTCGCGGTCTCCTCTTTGAAGGTACATTTGGCGGCCGTGTCCGCCTTTCGGCCAGCCATAGACGGTCGATCCATCTTCTCGAACCAGATGGTTTCCCGCTTCCTGAAGGGCCTAGACCGGTTGTACCCGCCGATAAGACATCCTACCCCGGCCTGGGATTTGAACCTCGTTCTGGCCAGGCTTATGGGAGCCCCCTTCAAGCCTTTGGCCACATGCTCCCTGCTCTACCTCTCGTGGAAGACGGCTTTTCTCGTCGCTATAACATCGGCAAGACGAGTGTCTGAGCTTCATGCCCTAACAGTCGATCCACCTTATACCGTCTTCCATGCAGACAAGGTGCAGCTTCGCCCACACCCTGCCTTCCTCCCGAAAGTGGTGTCGGCCTTCCACATCAATCAGGAGATCTTCCTCCCGGTCTTCTTCCCGAAGCCGCACGCCTCACCTCGGGAGCAACAGCTTCACACCCTGGATGTCCGCAGGGCCCTCGCTTTTTATATTGAGCGGACGAAGCCCTTCCGGCGTTCGACCCAGCTGTTCATAGCGGTTGCCGATCGCATGAAAGGCGAGCCGGTCTCCTCTCAGCGGATTTCCTCCTGGGTCACGGCATGTATCCAGACATGCTACGAGCTGGCTCGCGTGCCACCGTGCCGCCTCACCGCTCACTCCACGAGAGCGCAAGCCTCGTTGGCCGCCTTCCTCGCCCATGTTCCTATCCAGGACATCTGTAGAGCGGCCACCTGGTCTTCTGTACACACCTTCGCTTCCCACTACGCGTTGGTGCAGCAATCCAGAGACGATGCAGCCTTCGGCTCAGCAGTCTTACACTCTGCCACGTCTCACTCCGACCCCGCCGCCTAGGTAAGGCTTGGGAATCACCTGACTGGAATGCATAGGAGCAATCACTCGAAGAAGAAAAGACGGTTACTCACCGTAGTAACTGTTGTTCTTCAAGATGTGTTGCTCCTATCCATTCCAGACCCGCCCTCCTTCCCCACTGTCGGAGTAGCTGGCAAGAAGGAACTGAGGAGCGGACGGGCTGGCTGGGGTATATAACTGGCGCCATGGCGGCGCCACTCCAGGGGGCGCCAGCCGGCCCGCCGGAGTTGCTAGGGTAAAAATGTTCCGAAGAGCCGTGCACGCGCGGCGCGCACACCTGACTGGAATGGATAGGAGCAACACATCTCGAAGAACAACACTTACTACGGTGAGTAACCGTCTTTTCCCATGTGAACCATTCCTGCAAATGGTCATCACACAATTCCTAATACAGTCTAAACTGACTCAATAAGTGCACAGCAAATGGCTTCTTCATAGGAAGCAGCACATGTGTCAGCACGTGTGTCAGTGCAGAATTTGTCCCTCTGTAATATTTTGGCCATAACAGTTTCGTTTATTTGTTCTTTTTTTGTAGATAAATAGTGCAGTCCCTTAATTATGTTTATTCTTGTTCTCTGAGTTCCCCTCATTTGGGATGCATCTTTTTGGCATAACTAGACTAAGGGTGGATGCAATATTCTAAGCGCAGTCTTACCAGAGCCTTTCATAGAGGGATGATCTTCTCCCTGCTCCTTGACGTGATGTATCTCTGCACGTGGTGCCAGAACACATTCTTTGTTGTTCCCTCTTCCTTCTTCTTCAACTTTTGCAGTTTTCTCCTTTTCCTTTGAAAAAACTAACAAGGGAGACTAATTGCAATAATACCATAGTGTTTAAGGCCAGAAGGAAACCACCTGATCATGTATTCCAACCTCTGGGATAATCCTGGCTAGTGACCCACACACTACAGAGGGAGGTGGAAAACCCCCAAAATCACTGCCTATCCGCCCCACTGTTTTACATGCAGAAGTTAGAAAATCCTACCTAGGATTTCCTCAGATTGAGAGTTACAGGCTGACTCTGCTCCCCTTGTGCCAGCTGAGTGGTGAAAAGGGACTGGAGCAGGTGAGAGAATCTGCTGTGGGCAATTCTGCTCTGAGTCCCCCTCATTTCCAGCTGGGATTCAGAACTTCCTGCCATCAGCCTGTTTTTCCTTCTGCTCCTGCTGTCCTGGGGGAGACTCCCAGGTTTTACAGTAACTTTAGGTTTCTTACCTTTCTCTCTTTCTTTTCTGAGTTTTTCAGCAGCATCTCTGAAATTGAGCTGAGTGAAAATGTCTATGGTTACATCCACTGCAGCCTCTGCACCATAGAATTGCATCAGGAGGTTCTTAGTCTCTATCCAGTCAGCTTTCTCCAGCTGACCCCGAGGGATGTTGCCTTTCCCCTTAAAGTCAGAGTGTGCTAGTTTGTCTTTAAATCTTTTGAAGTCTTCCTGAAGAAGGTTGTCAAGGGCATGCATGAGCAGGTCACTGATTCTGCTTTGATTTTCCATCACCAGTATCAGAGAGGGGGGAGCTAAAATACAATGTAAAGTCCCATTATTAATAGTTAATATGGAATAACAACTCTTATTCCTATTTAGAGGGAAGAAGCATATCCTAGTGGTGAGAGCAGGGCACTGAGGCTTATAACGCCTCTGTATGTTTCCTCACAAGTGACTCACTGGATAGGTTATTTTGTCTTCCTGTGCCTCAGTTTACCTATCTGTAAATGGGAACTATTGTGCTCCTCTAACTCACAGGGGTGTCATGCAGCTTAGTTACTGTTTGTAAAGCCAGCTGAAGTTTTAGGACGAAAGCTGCTAGAATAGTATTTATCATCTTAATGGATTTCCAAACCATAGGGTGGGGATACCTAATTCAGAAAATATCCTAGCACAATCTGGAATCTGTGCACCAGAGTCCTGGAGTATCAGGACCTGTGTACTGAGAACCAGTGCTAGCTTGGAAAGCCTCAGGGGTATTTTGAACGTCAGCATAGCAAGGGAAGGATAATTTGTGACACGGTGATCAGCTCCCATAAAGCGAGTGGATAAACTATAAATTACATCAGATTGAAATTAGCCCATTCCAAGGCAAAATGCACACAATGCAGAGTGTGATGAACTTACCGTTAGCCAGAAAGCTACAAAGTAGATCTGGAGGCCCTTGTTTGATTTATTTCTCTCAGTTTTCTCGGTGCTCAAACATAGTAGAACAAAAAAAATCTAGGCGAAAGAACAGAAAAGCTTTGAGCAAATGGCTATTTCCTCAACAAAGAAACTAAAACATCTCCAATTAAAACTGATCTTCAGTGCTCCCTTGATTTTTATAACAGCCCTCAAACGACAGCATATTGCCCAGTCGCTGCACAAGGACGTCAGTCAGCGATTTCCCTCTGCTCATCATGGGATATTAGGAAGGATCTCAAATGGCAAATTAGAGGATTTAAACTAAGATGGGATCATTTATTTTATTTACTCTTTGTTGAAAAATTAATGGCTTGTGTATCCCTGTAAGGCACAGAGAGCAATACACAGCCACAGCCCCATGCGGCTACTGGTATCATACAGTTGCTGGAACAGCTATAAGGAAACATCCAGCAATTACACAAACAAATAATATTCTCATGTAACCAGTTACATGGGTTCTGTTGAGAAGGTTTCACAATCTCAGGACTGAGGAAGGTTTCACGATATCAGACAGCAAAGAGGAAGGAGCTGTGGGGAGGCTACAAACATGTGATTGAGGTGAGGTTTTCAGGGGTCCTCTCCCATAAAAGTCTGAAATACCATGAGCAAGAGCCTGCACTTTAGGTGATTTTAAGGCAAGGCCGATTCTCATGTCACCTCTGGACATGTCTGCCCCACTCACACTCTCTCTCTCCATCTATCAGGTACATTGTGGAGAGATTCTGTCCCCTCATGTATCCCCGACATGCTGCTCAGACTCTCACCCTCACAAAAAACGAAAGAAATAAACGGCGTGCTTATAGTTTACAGAGAATGTGGACCAGTCAGTGGAGGTGGTAGGGGACACAGGGAAAATGGGGAGGGAACGGTGCCTGCCTAGGGCTTAAAACAGGGGGAAGGGACTGGCTGAGTGTCCTGAGAGCAGAGGTGGCAGAGAGCAGAGCTAAGGAAACCCCTGGGCTGGTGAAGATCATCTTTGTCGGGTTCGAAATAACGGTTCTGACTCAGGAGCTAACTTGAAAAAAAAAATATTTTCGGAGGAGTGTGCGAAAGAGAGCAGTTTGGTCACTGGCAGGTAGCCCTGTCAAAACACAGGAAGCCCAGTCATTACTGCTTCTGAGGCACCCCGGGAATGTGCTCACAGTCACCATTATGAGCGCTGGTGCAGCAGAGTTCCTTGGTTGAGTTGGAACAAACCCTTGTGTCCCAGAAGGGCTGCTGCAGATTTTGTTGGAACATACATTTTCAGCTATGATAAAAAATGCGAAATCACTTTAAAATTCCTTTTTTTTAAAAATAAATAAATTTGAAAGTGGCCCATGTCTGAGAGATTCCTGTAAATGTGTGTGGAAAAAGTTGGGAATTTGTGGCATCTGCAATTCATTAGCCAGAGAGGTAAAACAGAAGTGAGGCTGTTGGGTCAAAACTTCCAAAAAGGATCTTTTTTAAATGTTTTCCCTGAACACATTGCTAAATAATTTTCAGGGTGGGGGGGGGGAAACTACAGAAAATTCCAATTGCTTAGGGAGAGGCATTGAGTTTTGAAGATGGAATTCAGACAATAAAGTGCACAGCAAAGGGACTGAAATGCTCTCTTAAGTTTCTTCTGAATCCCAACTTCCTCCACACATTTACATAAGAACTACAGTTTAATTTTTCCCATACATAGATCTGCAAAGATGTTTGCAAACTAGAGCAATAGTCACAACATTTTTCTTCCTTCAGGTTTAAATACAAGACATGTACTTGGAGGTTAAATAAAGACACAATTATGAGATTACAGCCACTCTATTTCTAGAAGAAAACAAACAGCTCAGACCACCTTTTCTCTCCTAATAATAGATTTAGAATTTCTTCATAAAGCTGTATCTAATATGATTTAGTTCAATTGAAATATAACTCAGTCTGTGCTTACCTTGCATCACTGAAGAGAGCTGGTTTGGGGTGAATTCGACTTTTAAAATTCACCCCCAGAAGGAAGCTTGTGGCTCACAACTGTCGCCACAGAAAACATGTTCACATTTACAAGCAGTCCCTGTTTCCTGTCTACTCACTCAGCTTGAAATAATTTCACCTTCATTTTATTGATAAGCTCATAGAATCATAGAATATCAGGGTTGGAAGGGACCTCAGGAGGTCATCTAGTCCAACCCCCTGCTCAAAGCAGGACCAATTCCCAACTAAATCATCCCAGCCAGGGCTTTGTCAAGCCTGACCTTAAAAACCTCTAAGGAAGGAGATTCCACCACCTCCCTAGGTAACTCATTCCAGTGCTTCACCACCCTACTAGTGAAAAAGTTTTTCCTAATATCCAACCTAAACCTCCCCCACTGCAACTTGAGACATTACTCCTTGTTCTGTCATTGGGTACCACTGAGAATAGTCTAGATCCATCCTCTTTGGAACCCTCTTTCAGGTAGTTGAAAGCAGCTATCATCCTTCTCTTCTGCAGACTAAACAATCCCAGTTCCCTCAGCCTCTCCTCATAAGTCATGTGCTCCAGCCCCCTAATCATTTTTGTTGCCCTCCACTGGATTCTTTCCAATTTTTCCACATCCTTCTTGTAGTGTGGAGCCCAAAACTGGACACAGTACTCCAGATGATGCCTCACCAATGTCAAATAGAGGGGAATGATCACATCCCTCGATCTCCTGGCAATGCCTCTACTTATACAGCCCAATATGCCATTAGCCTTCTTGGCAACAAGGGCACACTGTTGACTCATATCCAGCTTCTCATCCACTGTAACCCCTTGGTCCTTTTCTGTAGAACTGCTTCCTAGCCATTCGGTCCCTAGTCTGTAACAGTGCATGGGATTCTTCCGTCCTAAGTGCAGGACTCTGCACTTGTCCTTGTTGAACCTCGTCAGGTTTCTTTTGGCCCAGTCCTCTAATTTGTCTAGGTCCCTCTGTATCCTATCCCTACCCTCCAACATATCTACTACTCCTCCAAGTTTAGAGTCATCTGCAAACCTGCTGAGAGTGCAGTCCATGCCATCCTCCAGATCATTAATGAAGATATTGAACAAAACCAGCCCCAGGACCTACCCTTGGGGCACTCCACTCGAAACTGGCTGCCAACTAGACATGGAGCCGTTGATCGCTACCCGTTGAGCCCGACGATCTAGCCAGCTTTCTATCCACCTTATAGTCTGTTCATCCAGCCCATACTTCTTTAACTTGCTGGCAAGAATACTGTGGGAGACCATGTCAAAAGCTTTGCTAAAGTCCAGGAATAACAAGTCCACTGCTTTCCCCTCATCCACAGAGCCAGTTATCTCCTCATAGAAGACAATTAGGTTAGTCAGGCATGACTTCCCTTGGTGAATCCATGCTGACTGTTTCTGATCACTTTCCTCACCTCTAAGTGCTTCAGAATTGATTCCTTGAGGACTTGCTTCATGATTTTTCCAGGGACTGAGATGAGGCTGACTGGCCTGTAGTTCCCCGGATCCTCGTTCTTCCGTTTTTTAAAGATGGGCACTACATTAGCCTTTTTCCAGTCGTCCGGGACCTCCCCCGTTCGCCATGAGTTTTCAAAGATAATGGCCAATGGCTCTGCAATCACATCCGCCAACTCCATTAGCACCCTCGGATGCAGCGCATCCGGCCCCATGGACTTGTGCTCGTCTAGTTTTTCTAAATAGTCCCAAACCACTTCTTTCTCCACAGAGGGCTGGTAACCTTCTCCCCATACTGTGCTGCCCAGAGCAGCAGTTTGGGAACTGACCTTGTTTGTGAAGACAGAGACAAAAAAAGCATTGAGAACATTAGCTTTTTCCACATTCTCTGTCACTAGGTTGCCTCCCTCATTCAGTAAGGGGCCCACATTTTCCTTGACTTTCTTCTTGTTGCTAACATACCTGAAGAAACCCTTCTTGTTAGCCTTAACATCTCTTGCTAGCTGCAACTCCAAGTGTGATTTGGCCTTCCTGATTTCACTCCTGCATGCCTGAGCAATATTTTTATACTCCTCCCTGGTCATTTGGCCAAGCTTCCACTTCTTGTAAGCTACTTTTTTGTGTTTAAGATCAGCAAGGATTACACTGTTAAGCCAAGCTGGTCGCCTGCCATATTTACTATTCTTCCTACAACCTCAATAAGGATTCTTTAAAATACAGCCAGCTCTCCTGGATTCCTTTCCCCCTCATGTTATTTTCCCAGGGGATCCTGCCCATCAGCTCCCTGAGGGAGTCAAAATCTGCTTTTCTGAAGTACAGGGTCTGTATTCTGCTGCTCTCCTTTCTTCCTTGTGTCAGGATCCTGAACTCGACCATCTCATGGTCACTGCCTCCCAGGTTCCCATCCACTTTTGCTTCCCCTACTAACTCTTCTCTGTTTGTGAGCAGCAGGTCAAGAAGAGCTCTGCCCCGAGTTGGTTCCTCCAGCACTTGCACCAGGAAATTGTCCCCTACACTTTCCAAAAACTTCCTGGATTGTCTGTGCACCGCTGTATTGCTCTCCCAGCAGATATCAGGGTGATTAATGTCTCCCATGAGAACCAGGGCCTGCAATCTAGTAACTTCTGCTAGTTGCCAGAAGAAAGCCTCGTCCACCTCATCCCCCTGGTCTGGTGGTCTATAGCAGACTCCCACCACGACATCACCCTTGTTGCTCACATTTCTAAACTTAATCCAGCGACTCTCAGGTTTTTCTGCAGTTTCATACTGGAGCTCTGAGAAAGTCGTACTGCTCTCTTACATACAATGCAACTCCCCCAACTTTTCTGCCCTGCCTGTCCTTCCTGAACAGTTTATATCCATCCATGACAGTGCTCCAGTCATGTGAGTTATCCCACCAAGTCTCTGTTATTCCAATCACATCATAGTTCCTTGACTGTGCCAGCACTTCCAGTTCTTCCTGCTTGTTTCACATACTTCTTGCATTTGTGTATAGGCACTTAAGATAACTCGCTGATCATCCTGCTTTCTCGGTCTGAGACAGGAGTCCTCCCCTCTTGCACTCTCCTGCTTGTGCTTCCTCCCGCTATCCCATTTCCCCACCTACCTCAGGGCTTTGGTATCCTTCCCCCAGTGAACCTAGTTTAAAGCCCTCCTCACTAGGTTAGCCAGCCTGCTGGCGAAGATGCTCTTCCCTCTCTTCGTTAGGTGGAGCCCGTCTCTGCCTAGCATGCCTCCTTAATGGAACATCATCCCATGGTCGAAGAATCCAAAGCTTTCTCTCCAACACCACCTACGTAGCCATTCATTGACGTCCACAATTTGACGATCCCTACCCAGGAAGCTGTGAAAGTTCTGTTCCTCTTCTGTGTTTTCTTCATGGTGCTCCCTCTGCAGTGCAATAGGATGAATTCCATCACCAAGACCCTTTTGGACTGCATACGTGTAGAAAAAATAAGGGAGGACAAGAGTAATTAGCTTGTGATACAGGAAATGTCTACACTGCAGGTCGGAACTTGTTTCCCAGTGCAGGTAGACAGACATGCACAAGCTCTGCTCAAGTTAGTGTGCTAAAAATAGGAGTGTGCAGGACCAGCTTTAGGCCAATTCAACCAATTCCCCTGAATTGGGGCCCGCCCCTAAGAGGGCCCCAATCCCAAGCCCCGGTTCGGCATACCGGCAAGAGCCAGGGCTTTGTACCAGGGTGGCCCGGCTTCCCCAGGGGGAAATTTAAAGGGCCTGGGGCTCCCAGCAGGGGGCTGGAGCCACAGGCCCTTTAAATTGCCACCAGAGCCCCACTGCTGGAGCCCTGGGGAAGGGCTGTGGGGCTCTGGGGGCTATTTAAAAAGTCCAGGGCTCCCGTTGCTTCTAAATTTGTTAGTCTCTAAGGTGCCACAAGTACTCCTGTTCTTTTTGTTGATACAGACTAACACGGCTGCTACTCTGAAAAATATTTATAAGCATTTGATCAAGAATGGAGTGCTTAACCCATATTGGTCATCTCCAACTTGGTTAGGCAGATATTAGCAATGAACCCTTTCAGAGATTACCTTTTTATACTCTTTAACCAGTGATATAATTGCTAATTATCAGACCTTAGCTAAGGCTAGATGAAGGAGTTTCTTATGCAGCCAATTATTTATTACACCTGGTTCCCAATTAACCGTGTTTTATTTTTGTTACTTCACCAAACCAAAACTAAGATAACACTGGTATTTTCAAAGGTCAGTACAAGTTTAAGACAACAAATCTTCTTTGATCCCATTCTTTTTGGTCACATCCTTTGGGCCTACTTCTCATGCTAATAGCTCAGCTCAATTTAAAACCATAGTTCACCCAAAACTAATGTGCGCCTATATTCCCACAGCTACTTACAATGCAAAAAAATTAAAGCACATTTGTAAGTCTGCATAGTACGAAGTCGAAGAGAGCTCAGTTTTCAGCTTCCACCAGATAACTGTATTTAAAATGATTTTTCATTCTAATGGAAATGTCACTCCACAGCTCTAGGTGTTTTTCAAAATGTCAAATGTGCCATATAAAATAAGTCACCAAATATGTACATTGTATAATATAGTAAATATTGTATTGTGTTGTAAAAGAATATATTCATTATGACTTGGATAATGGAGTGGAGAGTCTGCTTACAAAATGTGCAGATGACACCAAGCTGGAGGACAGGATTAGAATTCAAAACCATCTTGACAAATTGGAGAATTCGTCTGAATTCATCAAGATAAAATTCAATAAAGTTACGTCCAAAGTACTTCACTTCAGAAGGAAAAAAAATCAAAATGCACAAAATGGGGCATAACTGGCTAGGTGGCAGTACTGCGGAAAAGGATCTGGTGGTTCTAGAGAATCACAAATTGAATATGAATCAACAATGGGATGGAGTTGCGAAAAAGGTTAATATCATTCTGTGATGTATTAACAAGAATGTCATATGTAAGATACAGGAGGGAATTGTCCTACTCAGCCCTGGTGAGGCCTCAGTTGTGTCCAATTCTGGGCGCCACTCTTTAGGAAAGATGTGAACAAATTGAAGAGAGTCCAGAGGAGAGCAACAAAAATGACCTGAGCTATGAGGAAATTTTAAAAATTTGGCATCTTTAATCTTAAGAAAAGAAGACTAAAGGGGGACCTGATAACAGTCTTCAAATATGTTAAGGGCTATTATAAAGAGGACTGTGATCAATTGTTGTCCATGTTCACTGAAGGTAGGACAAGAAGCAATGGACTTAATCTGCAGCAAAGGAGATTTAGTTTAGATATTAAGCAAAACGTTTTAACTATAATGGTAGTTAAACACCGGAATAGGTTTTCAAGGGAGATTGCCGAATCCCCACCATTGGAGGTTTTTAAGAACAAGTTGGCCAACACGTGTGGATGGTCCAGGTTTACTTGGTCCTGCCTCTGTGTAGGGGGCTGGACTTGATGACCTCTTGAGATCCCTTCTAATCCTACATTTCTATGATTCTATGATTGAGAGAGTACCAAAACATGACTTACTCCTTGTGATGGGTGACTTTAATGCTAAATTAGGATGTGACAACCAAGGAAGGGAAAGAGCAGTGGGGAAATGTAGGTTGAGAATCATCAACCAAAATGGCAAAAGAATCATTAAATTGTGCTTGGTATCTGAGCTAGTTGCTGCAAGAAGCCTAGTCTTCCATAAAGACGTACACAAAGAAACATGGAATTTGCCAGATGGCAAAACAAAAAAACCCAGAGTGGTCATATCTGCATCAGCTTGAGATACAGGTCATCTGTCCAAGACGCAAGGGCATATCAAGCAGCGGATGGCAGAGGTAACCAGAATGTTTGCATTGTCAAACTGTTAAAACTGAGAAAGATCAGCTTTAAACAAAAAGTGGCAAAGAAATTCAACAGTATAGAACTAAAGACAAAAGAGTACTGTGAGAAATTCCAGCTTGAACTAACCACAGATTTGTGACACTTGTAGAGGCATGGAATGGTAAGACACTGACTACATCTGAAGAGAAACAGGCAGTTTTCAAAGACAATATGATTCAATATTGATTTTAAGCTGCAGCAGTCACAGTTGCCTATCAACATAGAGCAAGAATTGGATAAAGCCAAGAAACGTGGTGTCTCATTGAGGAAAGAAAAGCACTGAAAGGAATTCTCCTGAATGCTAAGACCCAGGATATCGTGGGGAAAAGAAAAATAGAACAAGAATGCAGACAAAGCAGTGAAAAGCAATGCAAGGAAAGATTAATGGAGATGTGCTGCAGACTGGGCAGCTGAAGCTGAAGCTGCTGCTGTGCTAGGAAACCACAGTCATTTACCAAATCACTAAAACATGGCGTGGAAACTGCAAAACAGGAAATGGGTCAGTGAAAAGCAAAGATGGGGAAATGCTTAGAGCTCAGGTAGAACAAATAAAACCAGCTTAGCAGAGCATTTTGAAGAAGTCCTCAACAGACACAGCCCTACTTTAACCCCAAAGTTCAATTAAATGGGCAATCTGATCACCTTGATATTAGCATGGGTCCAATGGAGATGTCAGAAGCACAAGCTTCAGTCAAAAAGCTGAAAAACAACAAAGTGGTGGGAGATGATCAAACCACAGCAGAAATGCTAAAAATGCCACCCTTCTAATGAAATTAGCATGGTTATTCAATGAAGCCTGGGGAAAAGAGACCTCTCCTGACTAGTGAAAATATTGTCAGAATACCTAAAAAGGGTGAACTGACTACAACAACTGGAGAGGAGTTACACTACTCTCAGTTGTAGAGAGAGTTTACTGTAGTGTGATACTTGACAGGATGAAAGAGGCAGTGGATGCCAAACTTAAGGAAGAACAGGCTGGATTCAAGACCAAGAGATCTGGAGGATGGCATGGACTGTACTCTCAGCAAGTTTGCAGATGACACTAAACTGGGAGGAGTGGTAGATACGCTGGAGGGTAGGGATAGGATACAAAGGGACCTAGACAAATTAGAGGATTGGGCCAAAAGAAACCTGATGAGGTTCAACAAGGACAAGTGCAGAGTCCTGCACTTAGGACGGAAGAATCCCATTCACTGTTACAGACTAGGGACCGAATGGTTAGGCAGCAGTTCTACAGAAAAGGACCTAGGGGTTACGGTGGACGAGAAGCTGGATATGAGTCAACAGTGTGCCCTTGTTGCCAAGAAGGCTAATGGCATTTTGGGCTGTATAAATAGGGGCACTGCCAGGAGATCGAGGAATGTGATCATTCCCCTCTATTCGACATTGGTGAGGCATCTGGAGTACTGTGTCCAGTTTGGGGCCCCACACTACAAGAAGGATGTGGAAAAATTGGAAAGAGTCCAGTGGAGGGCAACAAAAATGATTAGGGGGCTGGAGCACATGACTTATGAGGAGAGGCTGAGGGAACTGGGATTGTTTAGTCTGCAGAAGAGAAGGATGAGGGGGGATTTGATAGCTGCTTTCAACTACCTGAAAGGGGGTTCCAAAGAGGATGGATCTAGACTATTCTCAGTGATACCAGATGACAGAACAAGGAGTAATGGTCTCAAGTTGCAGTGGGGAAGGTTTAGGTTGGATATTAGGAAAAACTTTCACTAGGAGGGTGGTGAAGCACTAGAATGGGTTACCTAGGGAGGTGGTAGAATCTCCTTCCTTAGAGATTTTTAAGGTCAAGCTTGACAAAGCCCTGGCTGGGATGATTTAGTTGGGAATTGGTCCTGCTTTGAGCAGGGGGTTGGACTAGATGACCTCCTGAGGTCCCTTCCAACCCTGATATTCTATGATTCTGTGTAGATAAGTTATTTATAATAAGGACCATCACAAAAGCATGTATAGAATGGCAGGCTCCCCATATTATCAAGTTAATTGATTTTCAGAAAGTATTGGACAATTTGTACAGACATCCACTGCAGAATATTCTTCAGTCCTACGGAATCCTGGATAAAGTCTTCATCGTCATCAAGGCTATGTACAAAGATGCAAAGTGTGTGATAAGGGCGAACAACAGAGTGGTTCAATGTAGACTCTAGTGTGAAATAGAACTTCGTTCTATCTCTGCTGCTGTTTGGCATTGCCATGAACTGGATAATGAAGAAGTGTAATAGCAATACCAACATTGGCATAGCATGCGTTGATGGCAAATGCCAAGATGACCGAAACTTTGCTAATGATATTGTGCTACTCCATGACACACCCGAAAAGCTACAAACAAAGTTCTGCACTCCCTAATGCAGGAGATCTTCAAGGCAAAGGGATCAGTAAAGTTCACACCGAATTATAAATGTACATGAACTCAGAGAGGAAAAAACACGTCCTCTTTTACTGAACTATTCAGTATGAGATTTTGAATGCTCTGAAATCAGGAAATTGAAAGCAGGGTCTAAAATCCCAAGATGTTTGTGACAGATTTACCTGCCTTTAATTGATTAGTAGAATCCTAGAATATCAGGGTTGGAAGGGACCTCAGGAGGTATCTAGTCCAACCCCCTGCTCTAAGCAGGACCATTTCCCAATTAAATTATCCCAGCCAGGGCTTTGTCAAGCCTGACCTTAAAAACCTCTAAGGATGGAGATTCCACCACCTCCCTAGGGAACCCAGTCCAGTGCTTCACCATCCTCCTAGTGAAATAGTGTTTCCTAATATCCAACCTAAACCTCCCCCACTGCAACTTGCGACCATTACTCCTTGTTCTGTCATCTGCTACCACTGAGAACGGCCTAGCTCCATGGACTTTGGAACCTCCCTTCAGGTAGCTGAAAGCAGCTATCAAATCCCCCCCATATTCTTCTCTTCTGCAGACTAAATAAGCCCAGTTCCCTCAGCCTCTCCTCATAAGTCATGTGCTCCAGCCCCCTAATCATTTTTGTTGCCCTCCACTGGACTCTTTCCAATTTTTCCACATCCTTCTTGTAGTGTGGGGCCCCAAACTGGACACAGTACTCCAGATGAGGCCTCACCAATGTTGAATAGAGGGGAATGATCATATCCCTCCATCTGCTGGCAATGCCCCTACTTATACTGCCCAAAATGCCATTAGGCTTCTTGGCAACAAGGTCACACTGCTGACTCATATCCAGCTTCTCGTCCACTGTAACCCATAGGTCCTTTTCTGCAGAACTGCTTCCTAGCCATTCGGTCCCTAGTCTGTAACAGTGAATGGGATTCTTCCATCCTAAGTGCAGGACTCTGCACTTGTCCTTGTTGAACCTCATCAGGTTTCTTTTGGCCCAATCCTCTAATTTCTCTAGGTCCCTCTGTATCCTATCCCTCCCCTTCAGCATATCTACCACTCCTCCCAGTTTAGTGTCATCTGGAAACTTGCTGAGGGTGCAGTCCACGGCATCCTCCAGATCATTAATGAAACAACATCCATAACAAAATGGCATGACCAGTCCACTGGGCAACTCAGCCAATGCAAAATACAGCCAGGCCCACTCCACGTGGGCGCCTACCTGAAATCTTTTTAAAGGTAAAGTTATGGAGCCTGATCTTGAGTTGCTATAAACTGGAATAGCTGGTGGACTTTTCATTCAAGCACTTTAATACTTTTGGGTTAAAGTCTTGCAATTAAAAACATGGTGAACAATATATTTGCATGAATATTCAGTCATTTCCCTGAGATATGCATCTTCTGCACAAACTGGTCTTCTCTGGCTGCTTTTTATTACAGCTCCTAGTTTTTTTTCAGATTTGCCCATCTATGGTTATGAACAAAGTCTCCAGTAACAAAGTTCTTGCATTTCTCCATGAGACAAAGAAACACCAAAGATAGGAATCAAAATTTCCATATGGAAATGGAAGCATAAAGTCACACTCATCTGGAAGCCCCATTTCCTAGTAAGGTGGCTATTTTGGTACTAGATTTCTACAATTCTTTACCTTATCAATGTGAAAAATTAAAACGCATGCGCGCGCACGCACATACACATGCACACACGTTTCAATTGTCCTGTTGGGACTAATCACGTTTCACCATAATAGGAACCCATCAGAAAACATCAAGAGAAAAAAACATTATATTAAACAGACAATTGAAAAATAAAGGATTTTTTCCACCAAATGGAATATTAATATATTATTATATCCGTTATCATTTCCAGGTTTCAGAACTGCTCCTAAAACATCATCAACTCTTACCTTGTTGTAACAAAGCAATATCCAGAACACTTTCAAATGTCGTGTTCCCTCCTAACTGTGATGTAATGTGGGATAGAAAAGAAATTAATTCAAGAATCATTTTCAGGTAGAAAGAGCCAAAGTTGCTATTAAAGTTAAAATATTTAATCTCTAAGTGAATCGCACTAATACTGTAGCTATTTCGAGAAAGTGAACTGAATGACAATGGCAGAGAAAAAGAATTACTTTAAAAAGAAGGAGATGAGCATTTTGGAATTTCCAAAGGCTGCTTGCTTCGAAGCAATTGACAATTGCAAATGTTTCCCCCCGCCCCAAGTCAGCACTTTAGAAATGCCAACCACAAACAATGCAAAGTCAGCAATTGCAAATATAATTTTCTTCTTATGAAACTAAAAGGCCAAGTGTCACCACAGCTACCTGATCTATGGCGGGGGGTGCTTGGAGTGGTAGATTTAAGCCTCATATTAGCACTCTAGCACCTTTCCATAACTAAACCTGGAGCTATGCAATTTATAAGAGGTCAATTAAAACCACAAACTAGGAATACAATATGATAAGTTCAATAACCAGCATTCTTGTTGAAATCAATAAGATTACGTTCACACTGGTTCACTGTATATTAACTGAGGAGATATGAATGAAGAGCAAAGTTAAGCAGCGAGAGCTGAATTAAAACTATGGGTGAAACCCTCATGCCTGCTCTGGCTTCTTGCACAGCCTACAACTGGAGTTCTGCAGTGGGGAAGCAGAGGCAGCAAGTGAGTTTGGAAAAGCTTCCACCTCCAAAGGAAAGGACCCTAATGAATACTAAGGAAAACATCTCCCTCTCTCCTGTGCTCACATGCAGTATCTTATCATCCTGTACAACCTACGGCTACAAATCTCTATAATTTACCGTGAGTGAGTGGAGGCAGTGGGAGGACCAGCCTGTCCTTAGAAGATATTACTTTAGCAGAGTCATAAAGCAGCTTCCTAGAGAATACCCACTGATCTCCACCTAATGGGCCACAATGAATTGCAGGTCAAACAGCATCAAGAAAAAGGTTTCCCTTGGAAGCTAGGTGGGTCCAGAAGTTCCTGTTCCTTCTCCCGCTTCAAACTAAGAAGAAAACTCAACTATGCAAAAGAGATTTCATTCCATTGTTGGTGTGTATCCACCCCGAACCCATGAGAGCTTCCATGGGGGCCGAGAATGGTGCACTGGGGAAGCCCATTCCATAATGTACTGTCTTTTTTCACAATCTTCTCTCTCCAGGGCTGTCAACTGGGAATATTTCACCAGCACAAAACCCACTCTGGGAAATTTTAAATGAAAATGTTTGATATGCAAATAAATGAAGCACATTTTTAGGGAAAAAAAAGAAAAAAACATCCATTAAACAAGATTCTTTGAAACCAAGGGGTAATTTTAAACAGACTATTTTCATCTCCATACGCACAGCGTATAAAATCTTTTAACTCAGTACAGCACAATGGACCAGACACTCAGTTGGTATAAATCACCGTAGCTCTGCTGATGCTGATGGATCCGTGACAACTGACACCAGGTGATGATATGTCCTGATATTCCCAAACTCTGACATGCAGCGTTCAGGATAGTTTAGGCAGTTGGTCCCATTTCACTGCAAGTTATTTTGTGAGAGAAAATGAAGACAACATTTTGGGGTCAAAAGCATCAGCACTTTGAGAGCAGAAAAACAATCTTTTCTCTTGGTCGACGGAATGGATTTTGAAGCTTTCATCAGGTATTAGAACTGAAAGGAAAGGAGACCACTCACCTTAGTCTTTGCCTCGTAATGTTAATACTTGTTGCAAGACAGATCTCTCTTTCTTGAACTCAAATGGATTGTATAAGGGGTAATTGGAGGTGGGGTTTATTTGTTCTGCCAACACAAGAGGACAGAATAGCAGGGTTGGAAGGGACTTTAGGAGGTATCTAGTCTAACTCCTTGCTCAAGGCAGGACCCATCCCCAAACAGAATTTTACCCCAATTCCCTTGATGGCCTCCTCAAGGATTGAACTCAGAAGCCTGGATTTAACAAGCCAATTCTTAAACCACTGAGCTATTCCTCCTCAGGGTACTGAATCTCAGGTCAGGCACAGGTGGGGTATGTGTCTCATTAAAATACCAGTTGCGTCGTTATACACCAATATATGGTCTTCAAATATTGTTCAAGTTCTTAGACGTGTTGATGCTTCTCTTTGCCTTTCCCTCTGTTTCATGCAGTTCATGTATCTGAAAATCCCCCCTAGCAAGAAGCACATCGAATCACAAATACACTTAGAGGAGCACGGCAAGATTTTAATCAATATCTGCCAGGATTAGAGCTGTGAAGATGGTTTCTTTCAGAGCAGCAGGACTAGACGTCTGTGTGTCGCTCAGCCAAAGGGCAATGAGCATTCTGCTGCTCAGCGCTGAGCGAGAAGGAACATTTGCAGCAGCAGCATGAGAGGGTCCAGGAGTCCAGTAAAAAGTCAGGAAATGCAGCTGCACATGCCCGTCCGATTCAGATCTCGATTGAGCGCTGCCAAGGGCCTCCAGCAAAGAGCCTGTCCTGCCACATGCCATTTAGCTGAGCCCTGGCGGGATCCTTATCAGGCAGGATAACGAGGGTGATGCTGCAGCTGAGAACAGGGAAGATCCTGCCAATGTCCCTAAAGGCCAGGATGTGACCTCACATTAGATCAGGAGGACCAGTTTGGAGACGGATAGCAGTGAAAACTCTGCAGAGAGGGATGTGGCTGGCCAGAGACTGGAAGTCCAGGTGGTTACTGCAGCTCTCTAACCCCTCCCTCCCATTGTTTTCTAGAGAAATTGGACTTTCAACACTGAGGATTTGGTAGGTTATGGCCAAATAATTTACTGTCCTGGATATTACGCCCTGCATTGTAGTGTGTGTCTGGGGGGTAGTGCAGACGCCACAACATTTGCATGGCCTCCTCTCCCTTCCCCTCCCCTCCACCAGCCTCTGCTGGGCACAATCCCAAGTGGATGCAGGGCACTGGGGGGAAAGGTTTCGGAAAAGCCAGCTTTGCTGTTTATCCAAGAGTTCAGAGTATGGGCTGTACGGCTTGTGCTGAAGCCCACGGTCTGTAGCAAGTTCACTACTAGAAATCAGTGCCCCCCTGTCTGTTTCACCGCGGGCAGGCAGGTGGGGGTGGAGGGGTTCAAACACGGCTTGGATCAATGCTCTCCATCCTAGCTCAGGCTTTGGTTGGTTTCCTTCATTTCCCCCCAGTCCTGGTAGCTTATTCTGGGAAGTTTCTCAGGCAGCAGTAATTCTCCATGGCCGGGACAGGGCTAATTCGATCTAGCCAAAAAAGGCACAACAAGAACCAACAGCTGCCAGCTGAAGCCCGAGAAATTCAAATGAGACGTAGGCACACATTTCTGACAGTGAGGGAGACTAGCCACTGGAAGAAATTACCCAGGGGAGAGGTGGAGTCTCTGTTTCCTGGTGTCCTACCATCATAACTGGTTGGGAAGGTGCCTTTTAGTGACTTACAAGCAATTGGACTTCATATGGTGCAAAGTGTGTGAAATTTCATAGCCTGTGAAATAGAGGCCAGATTAGGAGATCAAATTTCAAGTTTCATAACCTCTATGAAAAGCTCAGTGAGGAACAGACTCTGCTGTTTTACTGGGTGGCCTGCTTGCTCCCCAGAATCAATAATGAGCAAGTGGGGTGATCTGGGGTGCAGCTCAAACATCCAGCTGGGCTGGCCAGGGGCAGACATCAGGCCTGCCAGGGAAAGGTGGGTGTGGCAGTGACTTCACAAAGGCCTTTGGCAGGAACTCAGCCTATTGGGCAAAGATGATGAGGCGTCTGTGACCTCACAGAGCTCCCTTGCCAACAGCCAGGCAGGACAGGGATGCGGGGCAGGGGGAACCTCGGAGAGCCCTGTAGCCTTGCTGCAGCAAGCCTCCAGCTCGCGGTCTCTCACTCAGGACCAAGAGACGTTGGTGTGCAGGAGAGTCAGTGCATGTGTTTTTCATTCCAAACATTCATTTGTTTCAAAGACGTTGTCATCTGTGTAGAAGGTAAGAAAAAATATAGGTTCTAGATATAGATACAAGATAGGGGACTCTATCCTAGCAGATTCAAAGGCATCACCACCCTCCTAGGGAAAAAGGTTTTCCTGATATCCGAGCCTTCCACACTGCAACTTGAGAGCATTGCTCCTTGTTCTGTCATCTGCCAGCTCTAAGATTTCATGAGAATCAATCTTTCATTAGGAAAATAATTCAAAAATGCAAATACAAAACACTTTGAGTGAAATCAACCCCTCCTGATCTTTAGTGTCTGCGGTGCGGGCCTTGGGGGCCAGACTGAGACCCTCATGGGCTAGTAACACCCAAGAAGCCAGTAAAATAATTCCAGTTCTCTTAGAATCCAAGCCTCCCTAATCCAAGGAACACCTGAGAGCTGCGGGAGACAGAGGGGTGCTGAGAATGTCTAACTCATGACTGAAAATACAGAGATGTGTTATTGGCTTTCTTTGGGGGACAAGTAACAAATCCGTCAGGATTCTTGCCCCAAACAACAATCACCCATTGTCCTTTAGAGCACGAGGGCCCTAACGCGCCTGACTTGCTCAAATCTCTCTCCTGCTAGGACTGAGAGAATTTTCTCCATCCCCCATGATACCAAGGGAAAGAGAAAAGAAGTGACCTCTCTTTGGTCACACAGCAAGGCCATGCCAGAGCTAGAAAGAGAAGCATAAGAAAGAAGTTGCATCAAAATGTTTTGCATTTCAAACTAACCGATTTCTTAAACAAAGGCAATTTGATGTGTGGTTCGTGAACTGAAATGATACATTCTAGACTCCACATGTTTCTAGACTGATGAACCAGTAGATCTACCCCTTAGTTTTTATCCATAGATTGAGGGAGGAAAACAAGTTTGCCTGTTTCGTGAATTCCCAATGGCTTTCTTGAATTTCAGCAAACTAGTCGATTGAACTGAACGATTTGAATAAACTGAAAGGAAGACAATATTTTCTGCACCTTTCAAGGAAGCTACTGCTGCCCGAAGCTGGGTTAGCATTTCAGCTAGCTTTGCTTCCAGGGCCTTAGCTATCACATCAGTGGTGCGACTGTCTGAAAAGCTTGGCAGTGAACATGTTCTACTGAATGTTATTTTTCTCTTCTATTTAAATTATTTAAAAGATTGTCATAAATTGGGCCCTTATCAGAGGTTGTCAATTTCCAATATAATTATGACAGTGAGGGAGACTAGCCACTGGAAGAAATTACCCAGGGGAGAGGTGGAGTCTCTGTTTCCTGGTGTCCTACCATCATAACTGGTTGGGAAGGTGCCTTTTAGTGAATTACAAGCAATTGGGCTCAATAGGGCGCTAAGAGTGTGAAATTTCATAGCCCGTGAAATAGAGGCCAGATTAGGAGACTGAATTGTTTCACAACTGATGCCTCTATGAAAAACTCAGTGTGGGGTGCAGAACAGACTCTGCTGTTTTACTGGGTAGCCTGCTTGCTCCCCAGAATCAATAATGAGCAAGTGGGGTGATCTGGGGTGCAGCTCAAACATCCAGCGGGGCTGGCCAGGGGCAGAGGTCAGGCCTGCCAGGGAAAGGTGGGTGTTGCAGTGACTTCACAAAAGCTTTTGGCAGGAACTCAGCCCATTGAGCAAAGACAATTAGTTGGGAATTGGTCCTGCTTTGAGCAGGGGGTTGGACTAGACACCTCCTGAGTTCCCTTCCAACCCTGATAGTCTATGATTCTATGAGTGAGACGTCTGTGACCTCACAGAGCTCCCTTGCCAACAGCCAGGCAGGACAGGGATGTGGGGCAGGGGGAACCTCGCAGAGCCCTGGAGCCTTGCTGCAGCAAGCCTCCATCTTCCCTTTACCAGAGAAAGGTTATGAGCAGACAATGGCTGGAAGCTGAAGCTAGACCAATACACACTGGAAAGAAGGCGAGGAGCATTTTTAACATTAGAGTTTGGAGCAATTCACTGAGGGTTGTGCTGGATTTTCCACAACTGGCCTCTTTTAAAATCAAGCTTGGGTGTTTTACTAAAAACCTGCTCTAATTCCTATGGGAATTGTTTTGAGGCACATTCTATGGCCGAAGTGAAAGAGAAAGTCAGACGACAGTGGTTTCCTCTGGGCTTGGAATTAATCTGTGACTCGCTGGGAGCGTTTGGAATGTGGCCATTTTGCTTCCCTCTTGTCCCTTCTTCTCAATTGGAAAACGGGCCACCAGAAAAGCCTGATTTCCACCCTGTGCCCCTTCCATTCGTGCTGTAAGCTGAAGGGCATTGTGACTTGAGAGTGAATTCAGCCAGTCAGTGCTAACTCTCCACAGGTGATTTGCATAAGTCAGTAAATGAGCCTGCAGGTTTCCGTGGGAGCGATGCCCAAGGCAGGGCTCAGGCTTCGGGTTTACGCTCCGGGTTAGTGGAGTCAGGGAGCGACAGGTGGCTGAGTTACCTCTGGTGTCACAATGTTACTGCTCAAGTTCCTCTGCCTGCTGCACCAACTGGGCAGTGACTGTCAAGGGGAAGGTTTTGTGGATTTGAAACTTAGAAACCAGGAAGCGCAGGAGAGGACTGGCTTAGAGAGTTTGGCAGTAAAATGTAGGTTTTGTGGCAATATCCTGTGCAATTGCTAGTGGATCTGGGACGGAGACAGCATTCCTGCCCCTCCCACCACCTCTTAGCTGGGCCTACATAAAAGAGACTAGCTAGAGTTTTGCACACTTGTTTGTTTGAGACTGAGCAAATAAGGCCCAACAAATTACTGCTAGGATGAATTTTGCTGCCTCCTCTCCTTGACTAGAATACAAGCAGTTTCTGATTCTCTCAGATGAAGTAGTTCTTCTAAAATCAAGGGCAAGACCAGTCAGTGGCTTTTTCACAACCTAACACCCCCCACCCCCCACAAAAGAGATTTTATTTTTATTTAAACTGGGTTTTTTAAATTTATATTGAAAACGCTTTTTTTTAAACTTATCCAGTATAAAATTTGAAATGATGACAAGTGATGTTAAGGACTCTAGTTGCTCCAGCCTATTAAAGTAATTTAAATAACTACATATATGAAGAAGTCCATGTTTGCTGCCAAGTGTCAGGGGAAGTCAAAGCACTGAACTGTTGGAAGTCATTGCCTAAGCACCTGGGGGTCCAGAAGTTATTGAAACACTCAGCCAGATTTTGGCAGCACTAGCCTCTTCTGCGGGTGCAGAAAGAATATTTTCTTCATTCCAGTTGATGCAGCTACTTCATTCAAATGTAAGAAACTGATTGGGAGTTGAAAAAGGATGAAGGCTTCTTTTCCCCTTGTAAAATATGAATAAAGGCTAGAGAGGAGGAGGTGTGAGCTACTACTTCTAAAATCTGGAAGGACGTTATGAGCAGGAACAATCAGTTCAGTGCACGAACTAGAGATACTTCTTTACCTCAGTTTGTTTGAAATGAAAACAAATGGTTCAGTCAACCTTTTTGTTTTTCTGTATCCTGCAAAACCAGCAAGTCAGCATGTTTCAATGAATCCCTATTCCTAGCTTCATAGAAGACTAGGGCTGGAACAGACCTCAGGAGGTATCTAGTCCAACCCACCTGCTGCAGGCAGGACCAACCCCAACTTCATCATCCCAGCCAGGGCTTTGTCAAGCTGACCTTTAAAAACTTGTAAGGATGGAGATTCCACCACCTCCCTAGGGAACCCATTCCAGGGCTTCACCACCCTCCTAGTGAACTAGAGTTTCCTAATAGCCAAGCTAAGCCTTCCACAGTGCAACTTGAGACCGTTGCTCCGTGTTCTGTCATCGGCCACCACTAAGAATTTCATGAGAATCAATCTCTCATTAGGAAAATAACTCAAAAATACAACTACAAAACATTTGGAATGAAATCAATCCACCCTGACCTGTAGTGTCTGGGGGTGTGGGCCTCTGAGGCTAGACTGAGACCCTCATTGGCTAGAACCACCCAGTGAGCCAGTAACAATATCCACTCCTGTTACCGTCCAAGCCACCTCAGTCCAAGGAACAGCTGAGGGCTGCGGGAGACAGCGGGGTGCTGAGAAGGTCTAACTCATGACTGCCAACCCAGAGATGTGTTATTGGCTTTGGATGGGGGACAAGGAGCAAATCCGTCAGTCACTACAACAGGTCCCACTCGGAGCCAGGGAGACTGGGAATCGAGTCCTGCTGGCACTGCCAGCTCTGGCTTTCTGGAGGAGAAGGAAGCCCCCAGCTCCCCTAGCTGACCCTGAGGCACCTTCTGGGCCCAAATGGAGGTGGCCCCAGGTACAGCTATGGAGTGTCCCAGGAGTGTTCCACTAGTGGCATTGTATTGTTTTCACAGCCAGTTTAGAGCTCTGGTTTCTACCCCTTGCCCTGCTGGCAGGGCATTGAGCGGCACCCGTTGCCGGCCACCTGGGTGCGGAGAGCGATGAGGGTGAAGGGAGGAGCAACCCCGAGCATCTGCCATTCAGCTCCATCTGATCTAGAGTAAGTAAATGGAGTTCTCCAGAGCCATCCCCAGTGTGGTGGGAATATCCCACCACTAGGGCTCCCAGCCCGTGCCTTGTCAGGGTTTGTTCCCCAGGTTAAGGGTTCCTGTGCCCTGCGGTGGGATGTGTCGGGAGGAGAAATTGCCTCAGCAGAGGGGAGGTGGGCAGAGGAGCAGGCAGGCTCGTTAATGAGAGGCTGCTTTGAAGCCAGACTCATGGCTGCTCCCCACTCACTTCCAGGATGAGGCGAATCAGGCAGATGCTCAGGTGGAAGGCCGGGCAGGTGGCTCCACAGCCAGAAGAAGACATCAGCCCACCTGCCCAGGTGGAGAGCGGCCCCTCTGTCCCCGCAGGCGGGGAAGAGGCTCATGGCCAGGGGAAAGGGAGGAGCTGCTTCGCCTGCTGGAGGAGGCGGAAGACAGCAGCTCCTCTAGCTGACCCGGAGGCACCTTCTGAGCCGAAACGGAGGTGTCCCCGGGTTCAGCCGTGGAGCAGAGAGCCAGGGGAGGGCAGGAGCCGGGGACGGCAGCTCTGGGGCTTCCTTTTCAGGAAGCAAAGGATCCAGGAGCTGCGCCCCAGGGCCCAGCAGGAGCCGCCAACCATCGTGGCAGCTGAGGGACCCTGCGCCAGCCCAACCCTGGCCCCAGAGGAGCCTCCCGCCGGCACCACTCTGGCCCCGGAAAAGCCTCCCGCCGGCACCACCCTGACCACGGAAGAGCCTCCCGCCAGCACCACCCTGGCCACGGAAGAGCCTCCCGCCGGCACCACCCTGGCCACGGAAGAGCCTCCTGCCGGCACCACCCTGGCCCCGGAGAAGCCTCCTGCCGGCACCATCCTGGTGACTGAGAAGCCTCCTGCCAGCACTACCCTGGCCACGGAGGAGCCTCCTGCCAGCACCACCCTGGCCAAGGAGGAGCCTCCCGCCAGCCCCACCCTGGCCAGGGAGGAGCCTCCTGCCAGCCCCAGCCTGGCAACTCAGAAGCCTCCCGCCAGCCCCAGCCTGGCACTTGTGGCGCCTCCTCCCAGCCCAGAGCAGGAGTTCAGTGACAGCACCAACTCTGTATTCTCCTGCGGGTCCAGCAGCTCCTCCGTGGGGTCTGGGAGCCCTGTGTTTCAAGGCTCCCTCTTTGGAGGTGAGGGGAGACCCAGGGGAAAGGGAGGAGGACTGGGGCGGTGGGGACTAGTAACACCCTGTGCCCCATCCCCCAGCCGGGGCCCAATCCACCCACCCGGTATCTGAGCCCTTCCCAGCCAGGAAGGAAACTCCCCCCGAACACCCTGGGGCAGGGGAGCAGCCTCCCCGTCTGGCAGGTGGGAACTGAGACGCAGAGGAAGGGCTGTGGGCCTGGTCACACAATCCTGGGTGTAGATCTGGGAAGTGGACTGGGTCCCGGCCTAGAGCCTTTCCCCCAGGGGCACCTTTGCTTCTGCCCCTTTATTCTCCCCTCCGGCTAGGGGGTCTGAGAGTGTGAAATGAACAGGGAGGGTGTCGGGGTCCTGGCACACAGCCTGGATGGGAGCTCCCCTTGGCTTGGACCCCAGGCTCAGAGACATCTTTGTCATCCCGCTGTCCTTCTGTTATTGCTAGGAAGGGAGTCCCCCGATGAGGGGTCTCCAGGCTCCAGTAAGTCATCCACATTCCCGCCCGCGTGTACCCCCTGCCCTGCCCTGCCCTCCGGTTTCTCGCTGTTGACTCTGGCTGGGCTCTTGACTCCGGTCTCTGGCTATGACTTTGGTGTGACCCTTCTTGGCTCCAGATTTGGGTTTTGAACCCCAGCTCAGTATTCTCCTTGCCTTTCTCTAGCCTTGCTCCAGGCCCTCCAGCCACCTGCTCCAACCCTGGCTTCTCCTCCTCCTGATCTTCCCCAACACCGGCAATTTCGACCACCCAGCTTTGACCTCCGGCGCAGATATGGACTCTGGCTCCGGATGGGCCTGCACATAGTCAACACCTGGCTGCAGTAGACAGGCCTGTAGTGAGGCGGTCTGGCTCCCGGCCACACCTGAGAGGGAGGAGCCAGAACAGCCGCCACAGTGGGTGGAGCCATTGCCGCCTGTCCCCGCCCCCCCGGAAGTCAAGGGGCGGGACAGGAAGTATAAAAGCCTCGGCCCAGCGCTCAGTTGCAGCCCGGCGGCCGGAGAGGAGAGACGCTCCTGACCGAGCTCCTGCTGGACCGAGCCTGCCCCGAGCCCAGTATCCTGAAGTGGACTGGCCGAGCCTTCCCCGAGCACGGTACACCGAAGAGCTACCTGAGCGTAACCTGGACCCGCGTCCTGAGGAGCAGCCCGAGCTAGCCGACACTCAGCACGACGAGGAGCCCATGGTGTGGGACCCAGCGCCAGACACCGGTACTGAGCAGGTACCCATGGAGGGGGAAATGGAAAGTAGCCCGGGGGTAGCTGAACCCAGTCTGGCTACAGCAGACGTTGAGCCGATGTCAGTGTGTTGCGGTCAGGACCCCACCGACCCAGCAGCAGACTAACTGCTGCTGTTAGGGCCCCGGGCTGGGACACAGTGGAGTGGGTGGGCCTGTGTCCCCGCTGCCACCCCACTCACGGGTGGCAGTCTCCCCCTCACCCCAGCGCTCAGACAGAGAAGTATGGACCTACCAGCTGGTTGCTTAGCTCCCGCCAAGGACCTGAGCCCTGAACTATTGCTGTGGGCTCAGCTCCCGCCAAGGACCTGAGCCCTGAACTATTGCTGTGTGCTCAGCTCCCGCCAAGGACCTGAGCCCTGAACTATTGCTGTGTGCTCAGCTCCCGCCAAGGACCTGAGCCCTGAACTATTGCTGTTGCTCAGCTCCCGCCAAGGACCTGAGCCCTGAACTATTGCTGTGTGCTCAGCTCCCGCCAAGGACCTGAGCCCTGAACTATTGCTGTGTGCTCAGCTCCCGCCAAGGACCTGAGCCCTGAACTATTGCTGTCGCTCAGCTCCTGCCAAGGACCTGAGCCCTGAACTATTGCTGTCGCTCAGCTCCCGCCAAGGACCTGAGCCCTGAACTATTGCTGTCGCTCAGCTCCCGCCAAGGACCTGAGCCCTGAACTATTGCTGTGTGCTCAGCTCCTGCCAAGGACCTGAGCCCTGAACTATTGCTGTGTGCTCAGCTCCCGCCAAGGACCTGAGCCCTGAACTATTGCTGTCGCTCAGCTCCCGCCAAGGACCTGAGCCCTGAACTATTGCTGTCGCTCAGCTCCCGCCAAGGACCTGAGCCCTGAACTATTGCTGTGTGCTCAGCTCCCGCCAAGGACCTGAGCCCTGAACTATTGCTGTCGCTCAGCTCCCGCCAAGGACCTGAGCCCTGAACTATTGCTGTCGCTCAGCTCCCGCCAAGGACCTGAGCCCTGAACTATTGCTGTCGCTCAGCTCCCACCAAGGACCTGAGCCCTGAACTATTGCTGTGTGCTCAGCTCCCGCCAAGGACCTGAGCCCTGAACTATTGCTGTCGCTCAGCTCCCGCCAAGGACCTGAGCCCTGAACTATTGCTGTCGCTCAGCTCCCGCCAAGGACCTGAGCCCTGAACTATTGCTGTCGCTCAGCTCCCGCCAAGGACCTGAGCCCTGAACTATTGCTGTGTGCTCAGCTCCCGCCAAGGACCTGAGCCCTGAACTATTGCTGTGTGCTCAGCTCCCGCCAAGGACCTGAGCCCTGAACTATTGCTGTCGCTCAGCTCCCGCCAAGGACCTGAGCCCTGAACTATTGCTGTGTGCTCAGCTCCCGCCAAGGACCTGAGCCCTGAACTATTGCTGTGTGCTCAGCTCCCGCCAAGAACCTGAGCCCTGAACTATTGCTGTCGCTCAGCTCCCGCCATGGACCTGAGCCCTGAACTATTGCTGTCGCTCAGCTCCCGCCAAGGACCTGAGCCCTGAACTATTGCTGTGTCCTCAGCTCACGCCATGGACCTGAGCCCTGAACTATTGCTGTCGCTCAGCTCCCGCCAAGGACCTGAGCCCTGAACTATTGCTGTGTCCTCAGCTCCCGCCAAGGACCTGAGCCCTGAGCTATTGCTGTTGCTCAGCTCCCGCCAAGGACCTGAGCCATGAACTACTGCTGTGTGCTCAGCTCCCGCCAAGGACCTGAGCCCTGAACTATTGCTGTGTGCTCAGCTCCCGCCAAGGACCTGAGCCATGAACTACTGCTGTGTGCTCAGCTCCCGCCAAGGACTTGAGCCCTGAACTATTGCTGTGTGCTCAGCTCCCACCAAGGACCTGAGCCCTGAACTATTGCTGTGTCCTCAGCTCCCGCCAAGGACCTGAGCCCTGAACTATTGCTGTGTGCTCAGCTCCCGCCAAGGACCTGAGCCATGAACTACTGCTGTGTGCTCAGCTCCCACCAAGGACTTGAGCCCTGAACTACTGCTGTGTGCTCAGCTCCCGCCAAGGACCTGAGCCCTGAACTATTGCTGTGTGCTCAGCTCCCGCCAAGGACCTGAGCCCTGAACTATTGCTGTGTACTCAGCTCCCGCCAAGGACCTGAGCCCTGAACTATTGCTGTGTGCTCAGCTCCCGCCAAGGACCTGAGCCCTGAACTATTGCTGTGTGCTCAGCTCCCGCCAAGGACATGAGCCCTGAACTATTGCTGTGTGCTCAGCTCCCGCCAAGGACCTGAGCCCTGAACTATTGCTGTCGCTCAGCTCCCGCCAAGGACCTGAGCCCTGAACTATTGCTGTGTGCTCAGCTCCCGCCAAGGACCTGAGCCCTGAACTATTGCTGTGTGCTCAGCTCCCGCCAAGGACCTGAGCCCTGAACTATTGCTGTGTGCTCAGCTCCCGCCAAGGACCTGAGCCCTGAACTATTGCTGTCGCTCAGCTCCCGCCAAGGACCTGAGCCCTGAACTATTGCTATCGCTCAGCTCCCGTCAAGGACCTGAGCCCTGAACTATTGCTGTGTGCTCAGCTCCCGCCAAGGACCTGAGCCCTGAACTATTGCTGTGTGCTCAGCTCCCGCCAAGGACCTGAGCCCTGAACTATTGCTGTGTGCTCAGCTCCCGCCAAGGACCTGAGCCCTGAACTATTGCTGTCGCTCAGCTCCCGCCAAGGACCTGAGCCCTGAACTATTGCTGTCGCTCAGCTCCGGCCAAGGACCTGAGCCCTGAACTATTGCTGTGTGCTCAGCTCCCGCCAAGGACCTGAGCCGTGAACTATTGCTGTTGCTCAGCTCCCGCCAAGGACCTGAGCCCTGAACTATTGCTGTGTGCTCAGCTCCCGCCAAGGACCTGAGCCCTGAACTATTGCTGTTGCTCAGCTCCCGCCAAGGACCTGAGCCCTGAACTATTGCTGTGTGCTCAGCTCCCGCCAAGGACCTGAGCCGTGAACTACTGCTGTGTGCTCAGCTCCTGCCAAGGACCTGAGCCCTGAACTATTGCTGTGTGCTCAGCTCCCGCCAAGGACCTGAGCCCTGAACTATTGCTGTCGCTCAGCTCCCGCCAAGGACCTGAGCCCTGAACTATTGCTGTGTGCTCAGCTCCCGCCAAGGACCTGAGCCCTGAACTATTGCTGTCGCTCAGCTCCCGCCAAGGACCTGAGCCCTGAACTATTGCTGTGTGCTCAGCTCCCAGCCAAGGACCTGAGCCCTGAACTATTGCTGTCGCTCAGCTCCCGCCAAGGACCTGAGCCCTGAACTATTGCTGTGTGCTCAGCTCCCGCCAAGGACCTGAGCCCTGAACTATTGCTGTCGCTCAGCTCCCGCCAAGGACCTGAGCCCTGAACTATTGCTGTGTGCTCAGCTCCCGCCAAGGACCTGAGCCCTGAACTATTGCTGTCGCTCAGCTCCCGCCAAGGACCTGAGCCCTGAACTATTGCTGTCGCTCAGCTCCCGCCAAGGACCTGAGCCCTGAACTATTGCTGTCGCTCAGCTCCCGCCAAGGACCTGAGCCCTGAACTATTGCTGTGTGCTCAGCTCCCGCCAAGGACCTGAGCCCTGAACTATTGCTGTGTGCTCAGCTCCCGCCAAGGACCTGAGCCCTGAACTATTGCTGTGTGCTCAGCTCCCGCCAAGGACCTGAGCCCTGAACTATTGCTGTGTGCTCAGCTCCCGCCAAGGACCTGAGCCCTGAACTATTGCTGTCGCTCAGCTCCCGCCAAGGACCTGAGCCCTGAACTATTGCTGTGTGCTCAGCTCCCGCCAAGGACCTGAGCCCTGAACTATTGCTGTCGCTCAGCTCCCGCCAAGGACCTGAGCCCTGAACTATTGCTGTGTGCTCAGCTCCCGCCAAGGACCTGAGCCCTGAACTATTGCTGTCGCTCAGCTCCCTCCAAGGACCTGAGCCCTGAACTATTGCTGTGTGCTCAGCTCCCGCCAAGGACCTGAGCCCTGAACTATTGCTGTCGCTCAGCTCCCGCCAAGGACCTGAGCCCTGAACTATTGCTGTCGCTCAGCTCCCGCCAAGGACCTGAGCCCTGAACTATTGCTGTCGCTCAGCTCCCGCCAAGGACCTGAGCCCTGAACTATTGCTGTGTGCTCAGCCCCTGTCTGAGGGTCTGAGCTAGAACTGCTGTTTGCTGCCCCGCCCTGACTGAGGGCCTGGGGCTTAAACCACTGACTCTGTTTGTTTTTGCTCAGCCCCTGCCTGAGGGTCTGAGCCCGTGGACCTTCGGAGACTGACTTGCGGATTTAGGCCGTGGAGTGACGCGGCCTGGCTCCCGGCCGCACCTGAGACGGCCGAGCCCCCACACCGGACCCTTACAAGGCCCCACCATAAATCAAACCCTAACCCTGCCCCATGACCCCTTAGTCCCTCCCACCTGTCACCGGAAGTCCTGCCCCATGGGGGTATTACTTCGTGGTCAAGGCGGCCACATGACTGGAAGCCAGGTGTGTCATGTGACCCCTCTAAGAACTCCTCCCACCACCCTCTACCAATCAGGATGGGTTTCCTCCTGGAAGGACCACCCCAAGAGGAGATTTGACCAATCAGGGCGAGCTCTGGGGTGGGAGGGTGACCTATCCCGACGTGTGTCTTGTGACCCCTCTAAGAACTCCTCTCACTGCCCTCGACCAATTAGGATCGGTTTTGTCCTGACAGGACCACCCCAAGAGGGGATTCTGACCAATCAGGGCGACTTCTGGGGCAGGGTGACCCGTCCGGGAGTGGGCCTTATGACCCCACTAAGAACTCCTCCCAGGGCCTTCTGCCAATCAGGGTGCAGCACCATCACCTCCTAAGTCCCAGTGCTGGACGGACGAGGCCATCTCTCACCAAGGACCCATGGTTTAGAAATTGTGGGAAGGCTGCGGAGAGGAAACCTGGAGTTCTTCACCACCCCCGTGAGAACTTCGGACTCTGTCTTCGCCCCGAGGGTCTTTGACCATCCGCGGAGAAAGCGCTACATCAGCGACAGTGCCGAGGAGGAGGAGGGAGCGACCGAGGGGAGCCCTTTGGCCCAGCCGTTGATAGATACGCCGGAACCCGAACCCAAAACCCAACTGCTTGTGAGACACCCCGATGAGCATGGTGGCCTCTCTTTGTTCACCCCCTTAGAGGTGGAATGAGACTGCGGCTCGGGGGGGTCACCGGCGCACAAGGTGAACACAGTTAAAGGAATGATTTAGTCAAGGGTGAAAGTAACTTCCAACACTTCCCGGTACTGCCGGAGTCCTGAGGGTGTGTGGCCCCATCCGGAAGGGGCGGGGCCTCTCAAGATTGAAAGGTCCTGCAGCATTGGCTGTGGCTGGGAGCCCCAGGGGCTTTAAATCCCCCCTGCAGCTCTGGCAGCCGGGTTCGAGCGTAGATTTAAAGGGCGCGGAGCTCCCATGGCTGTGGGGATCCTGAGCCTTCCCCGGCTGGAGCCAGGATTTAAAGGGCCCGGAGCGCCTGCCGCTCCGGAGAGCTCTCAGCCCTTTAATTCCCTGCCCCAGCCTGGGTGCTGGAGCTGCGTGGAGGGGAATGAAAGGGCTCTGGGATCTACGCAGCCACGGGGAGCGCTGAGCCCATTAAATCCCGGCCCCAACCAACTGCTGGAACTGTGTGGGGGCGGGGAGAGATTTAATGAGCACTGGGTTCCCAGCAACCACCGGAGCTCTGAGCCCTTTAATTCCCGGCCCCAGCCCAGCTCCTGGAGCTGCGGGGGGAATTTAAAGGGCTCTGGGCTCCCCGCAGCCGTAGGAGTTCTGAGCCAGAGATGAAAGTAAGCCGGTACGGGCCAGTACAGCATAGCAGTAAGAGCCAGTATGCTGTGCGAGACCGCACCGGCTTCCTCAGCGGGGAGTTAAAGGGCTCAGAGCGCCGGTGGCTGCAGGGAGCCTAGAGCCCTTTAAATCCCTCCTCCCCTCCCACCGCAGCTCCGGCAGCCGGGCTGGGAATTAAAAATCTCGGTGCTCCCTGCAGCGGCAGGAGCTCTGGGCCCTTCAAATCCCGGCCCCAGCCCGGCAATCCTCTGGCTCCCCGCAGCCATGGCAGCTCCGGGCCCTTTAAATCCACATCCGAACCCAGCTGCCAGAGCTGCGGGGGAATTTAAAGGGCTCTGGGCTCCCTGTAGCCACGGGAGCTCTGAGCCCTTTAATTCGCAGCCCCAGCCTGGCTTCCGGAGCTGCGGGGGGTATTTAAAGGTCTCTGGGATTCTGGCAGCTGCGGGATCTCCGAGCCCTTTAAATCTGGTCCCAGCCCGACTGCCAGAGCTGCGGGGGAAAATTAAAGGGCTCTGGGCTCCCCGCAGCCATGGAATCTCTGAAGCAGAGATGAAAATAAGCCATTACGGTCCAGTACGGCGTACCAGGAAGAGCCAATATGCCGTGCCAGACCGCACCGGCTTCCTGAGCAGGGATTTGAACGTCTCAGAGCTTTGGCGGCTGCAGGGAGCCCAGAGCCCTTTAATTTTCCCCCGCAGCTCTGGCAGTCGGGCTGGGACCAGATTTAAAGGGCTCGGTGCTCCCCGCAGCCATGGGCGCTCCGGGCCCTTCAAATCCACACCCAAATCTGGCTGCGGGGGGAATCTAAAGGGCTCGGGGCTCCGCGGCGGCCTGAGCCCTTGGCCCTTTAATTTGCCCCTGAGCCCAGGGTTAATTTAAAGACCCTGTGGCTCCCAGCCACAGCTGATGCTCCAGGATCTTTAAATCTCTTCTGGTTGAGGCCACGCCCCCTCGGGATACTGGCAGTACCAGTAAGTCCTGGAAGTTACTTTTCCCCCTGCTGTGAGCCCTTTAAATCCCAGACCCAACCCAGCTGCTGGAGCTGCAAGGGGAATTTAAAGGGCTCTGGACTCTCTACAGCTGCCAGAGCTCTGAGCCCTTTAAATCCCCGCCGAGGAAGCCGGTGCAGTCCGGCACGGCGTACTGGCTCTGGCTGGTACTCCGTACTGGCCCGTACCAGCTTACTTTCACCTCTGGATTAAGTGACGGTCGAGGTCATGAGACGTTCCATAGAGCTCTCCTGGCCACAGTGCCCATGACGGAAGGTGGTACGTTCCGTTCCGCCATGACATTCATAAACACATCCCATCTTTAAGGTCCATGTCTGCTAGGAACTGAGCGCGTCTGGGTCACGGCCCAGACTAAGTCGAGCATGTTAGAACCATTAACCACAGAGCCTTTGTACACAAAAGCCCCTTTA
Source organism: Mauremys mutica (assembly GCF_020497125.1). Lineage (NCBI taxonomy): Eukaryota > Metazoa > Chordata > Testudines > Geoemydidae > Mauremys > Mauremys mutica. Next base: position 117,928,524 of record NC_059075.1, read on the forward strand.
TCGTTCCATGAAGAGAGATTTGTAGCCTGGCCCAGCTTCTTTAGCAGTACGAATGCATTTTTCTTAGAACACTTCTTCACGTTATCCAACACCTGCTGAGCAACAGACTCTGAGCTCTTTGGTGTTTCTGGGGGGTTGCAGTTACATTCTGTCCCTGTTCTGGTAGAAACAGACTGATTTTCACTTTCTCTGCGTCGCTCGGCTTCACGTACATTAGGCACCTTTAAAGCTCGGCGCTGTAAGGTTTAGCCTTTTAGTATTCGGCTCAGTCGGTTCTTTGAAGAACAGACTTGTTTCAGCATCCAGTAAGTGAGTTGTGGTCGGTCGTTAGGCCCCCTGAGGATACAGAGGTCACCAGTGTTCTGAGCGAAGCGTCAGATTTTTCCCAACTCTCTTTAGAATGCTGTTCTTAGCCACCCCCCCCCCCCGCCCTCTGGGGACACAGCGTCCATCAGTTTTCTGAATGAACCATCAAACTGTTCCCAAATACTAGAATATAGGGGAGCAGTGACGAGCTTATGGTTTTAGGAGAATGGATTGTCAGTCCTTGGTGTTTTATTCACAATCCCTAGAGCGCATGCTCAGGGTTTGTGAATGTGTGTGGTTCTGCGCACGTTCAGAGTCCCTCGAGCGCATGCTCCGGGTTTGTGAATGTGTATGGTTCTGCGCACGTTCAGAGTCCCTCGAGCGCATGCTCCGGGTTTGTGAATGTGTATGGTTCTGCGCACGTTCAGAGTCCCTCGAACGCATGCTCCGGGTTTGTGAATGTGGGTGTTTTCTCAGGGTTTGCTGTGGCAGTGGCCGCTGAGGAACTGGAGTTGTGGTTGTTGTTTACCAGAGTCTTGTTTTGCCCTTGGGTTTGCCGTATATGAGATTTGGACTGCCTGGATGCTTCATCTGCACTCTTGTGCTGTTTTGCGTTGTTAAAAGTCTCAAAGCAGATTCCTGGTTCTTTGGTGGTTCTGGAGGAGGTGTCCTTGTAGCGCAGACTAAGTGTTGTCAGAAAAGTTGCCCATGCCTATGGGGGGTGGGGGGAACCATTTTACAAAACTGAACTTTACTACCTTTCTCACCCACACCTATGTATTCACTTCAAATACAAAACCTCACAGAACAACCCAACCAATAAGCAAAATATATTTACTGGGCTTCTTCCATCCATCAGTCACTTATGCTGGTGAATTTTCCCTTTCAACTGTCTCGTTCCCTTTTCTTCTGAGCTTGTTTTCCCTCTGCTCTAAGGATCTCTCATGTTTTCACCGTACTGTGGAGCAAACAGCATTATTATAAAACACATGAAACCGTCTTGTAAACTTAAAAACTAAATATTCATTAGGGTGTTTTTCTGTTTAAAAAGTCACAGCTTTAAAACAAATCATCCAGTTCAGGCTGTACGAGAAACACCGGTTTTGAGTTCATTTCTACCACTTAAAACATAAACCAAAAAACAACAAACAAACAAACAACAACAAAAACCTCAAACATTTTTTTAAAATACATCTCATTTTGCAGAATAAAAACCAAACTGCTTTTAAAATCCATTTTAAACCACATTTTGCACAGGAAAAAACCCTGTTGGTTTGAAACAAACCAAGTACTTTTAAAACCCA